>NC_039362.1:72554565-72850882 GCF_003573695.1 Papaver somniferum
GGCATGCCATGCCAGCCACGTCTCCGCGCCAAGGCATGCCAACCATGCCAGCCGCACCGCTGTGCCATCGGCATGCCATGCCAGCCACATCTCCGCGCCAAGGCATGCCAACCATGCCAGCCGCACCACTGTGCCAATGGCATGCCATGCCAGCCACGTCTCCGCGCCAAGGCATGCCAACCATGCCAGCTGCACCACTGTGCCATTGGCATGCCATGCCAGCCACGTCTCCGCGCCAAGGCATGCCAACCATGCCAGCCACGTCTCCGCGCCAAGGCATGCCAACCATGCCAGCCGCACCACTGTGCCAATTGCATGCCATGCCATCCACTTCTCCGCGCCAAGGCATGCCAGCCGCACCACTGTGCCAATGGCATGCCAGCCAAGTCTCCACGCCAAGGCATGCCAACCATGCCAGCCGCACCACTGTGCCAAATACATGCCGACCATGCTACATGTGCCAATGGCATGCCGCGCCAGCCACCTTGCCGCGCCTAAGCCATGCCACGCCAGCCTTCCCTTGACGGCTGCTAAAACGAAGGCGTGCGACAATCAACGACCACCCTTCCATCTTAGATGCAAATCTTAGCCGTCCAAGGTCACCAACCAACGCATGGTAACCTTTGGCCCAAAATTCTAGTTTGGCCGCGCCTAAACTGTGCCAAGGCATGCCGACCATGCCACATGTGCCAATGGCATGCCGCCACCTTGCCGCGCCTAAGCCATGCCATGCCAGCCTTCCCTTCACGGCTGCTAAAACGAAGGCGTACGACAATCAACGACCACCCTTCCATCTTATATGCAAATCTTAGCCGTCCAAGGTCACCAACCAACGCATGGTAACCTTTGGCCCAAAACCCTAGTTTGGTCGCGCCTAAACCGCGCCAAGGCATGCCGACCATGCCACATGTGCCAATGGCATGCCGCCACCTTGCCGAGCCTAAGCCATGCCATGCCAGCCTTCCCTTTTCGGCTCCCAAAACAAAGGCTTGCGACGATCAACGACCATCTTTCCATCTAAGTTGCAAATCTTAGCCGTCCAAGGTCACGAACCAACACATGGTAACCTTTGTCCCAACGCGAAAACTCTAATTTTGGCCACGCCTAAGCCGCGCCAAGGCATGCCGGCCATGCCACATGTGCCAATGGCATGCCAGCCACCTTGCCGCGCCTAAACCATACCATGCCGGCCTTCCCTTTACAACTGCCAAAAACGAAGGGTTGCGATGATCAACGGCCACCTTTCCACCTAAGATGCATATCTTAGTCGTCCAAGATTACCAACCAACACATGGCAACTTTTGGCCCGACACCAAGCCATAGTTTTGGTCGCGCCCAAACAATGCCAAAACCCTAACTTTTGGCCGCGCCTAAACTATGTCATATTAAAGCCATGCCGGGCATGCTCTCATGCCACTGGCTACCAAACGTAGGGTTGCAATAATCGACGGCTACGTTTCCTCTCAAGATGCAAAATCTCGACCATCGAAGGTCACCACCGAGTGATGGATTGGTAGACCGACTTTGTTTTACCGCAAGTGCACGGTGTCAAAAATAGCACACAATAGCAAGCACGGTTTGTTCCCTCAAGGAGTGCGAAAACTACTACTAATTAATATCAAGACCGAACTAACCAAAATTCAATATTTCAGAGATGTTGTATTAAGAAAATGAGATGTCAAGTAAAATAAAGCAAATTTATAATGATATGTAATCAAGGATGTAGAAATATTAGGGTTACGGAATCCGTTGTAGGCTAAAGTTTCACTTATGTCTCTCACAAAGGTCTCATTTAACTCATGAACAATAGAAAACCTAGCTATCGAAATACGGAAGATATTTCGATTAAGAACAATAGATAAGGATTATCAAGAGGATACGTTTGTTCTCAACCTAGAAGGTAGAAATCCTGAGCACTAATCATACAAGACATAAGTAGTCATAGGATTATCATAAATCATTTATCACCAAGGTTCTATATGGATGTCGTTCAAGAATTCAACTATGAAATATACATGGCATAAAACATGAAAAACTCATTAAACAAACAACCCAATCTTGAGAAACACAAACATTACGTTAAGCTTTTATTTTTGAAACCATTATTTGAGAACACAAGTAAATTCAACCTACAAGTTCATCTTTCACCCTAATGAGGAGTTTAGGTAGACATGGTTTTCTTAAAAGCCATAAAAAATAATATATATAATAACAAGTAAAGCATATGAATTGCAGAAAGCAAAATAGAAAAACCTAGTTTCTTCCCTGATTACGGCGTCCCTTTTCTTCTCCTCATTCCTGCCTTAAATAGTACTCTAGTTCTTCTCTTGTATTGGTGACAGCGACCACCAAAGCCCAGTCCAATCACAACCTCCACTTTCTTAATTCAGGCCCTTTCAAAGTCAGGCCATAGCATCCAACTCCGGCCACAGTCAGCACCTCCTTGTTCACAGCCATGACCATGGCAGCAGCACCTTCCTTTCTTGTTCACCGCCAAGACCTATACCACCAACAACCAGCTCAGTCCATGCCCATGTCAACAGTTCCGTCAATCAAGCCTATAACTGGTACTAACCCATCACTTCCACCACTGAATGCACATCTCAACAACCAACTCAGTCCATGCCCATGTCAACAGTTCCGTCAATCAAGCCTATATCTGGTACTAACCCATCACTTCCACCACTGAATGCACATCTCAACATAAATGTCAGCCATACACAACACCTTAATCTCGCCTTCTCAATCAAATTCCAACCACACAAACTGAACCCCATATGTAATAGTTGTACCAGTGCAAATATTAGTAGCACCATCTCAGCAACCACCCCATTGACGCTGCATTTATTCAGACCGAGAACTTTCGATTAACTCCAACTTGAGACTGCATACAGACCCTCAAATTCGTTGATGTTGTTGACCCCTTTCTGCAGTGAATTTTAGTCTTGAAACTTCATCTTCATTTACATTTCATAATACCCAAAAAATCACCATTAGCCAATACCAAATTAGGTCAAAATCCATCTCCATTCTTTGATTGAAGCTTACACGTTTACCTCCTTGTACGAATTGAAACAAAACTGCAAGTAATCAACCACCGAAAACCCCCAGCTTCCATTCCATTAACATCAAACCTATTCAGCCAACTTCATTGCCTGCTGGAACGTTGCTGCTGTTAATCTCTTCTTGTTCGGACCAAAATTCACAGTAAGGAACCTTCAATACTTTAAACCACAGATCCACTAAACAAGTACTCATCATCATTTAACTTCGAACCCCCAAAACTCAGACCTAATTCGCTATCAAGACCACTAGAAAATCGAGAACCCCATACATCAACAGTAAATTGATTGAGAAGAGATGCCTTGAGCATCACCAGTTCACAATCGAACTCATTCTGCAGGCGCTAAGTCAAGTCAATTGAATCACCGCTCATGCCTTTGCACTCCGAAAATCCCAAAATTTTTGTAGCTACAATTCCTGTATTCTTTCCTCAAATCCCCTTCTTTGAAATTGATTAGCTCCACCAAAATTAGTTCAACAACCCATTTCCATTTTCATTTCAGAACCTAACAGATCTGTCTTGCTGCTGCTTTGCTTCTCGGGTGAGAAATGAATGTTTCATTTTTTGACAAAGACGAGAATATGATGATAAGAAAATGTGGTGCATAAGCAGCCACGCCTTCTGTTCTTCTTAGACCCACTCGTGCCGCTCACATGCTTGGTATAGTGACGTTTCTTCCTTCTACTGAACTACAGCCGTGGCAGTCAAATGATGCAGCTAAGCAAGTGGTTCGAGCCATGAGCAGCATGGGCATGAAAGGCAGATCACCATAGGCCTTATCTCTTTTGCTGCGCTGGGCTTTGTTTTCGGAAACGCCATTCAGATCCTTGTTTAGCCAATTATTCTTCGGGTGAACAGATTTTAATTGTAATTCCTGTAATTGACTTAAAATAATATTATTAGATAAATATCGAGACCTAGCTAGTATAAATGCGGGTATAAAAGTGTCGCACTTTCGTGCTTATCAGATTCCCCCACACTTATATTTTGCTAGTCCCGAGCAAAACAAAACAAAAATCCGCTCTACAGTTAGATAATATAGGAGATAGGGGTATCCGCTCAACAGCTGGATAATATAGGAGATGGGGAAGTCCGCTCAACAGCTGGATAAAATAGGAGATGGGGAGATGTCTGCTAAACATCAAGACGAACCACTAAACAGTGGTTGAGAAGTGTCTGCTAAACAGCAAGACGAAACCACTAAACAGTGGCTTAAAGAAGTCTGCTAAACAGCGAGACTGATAATCAGAATGACCCGCTCAACAGCTGGTCATGTTATACAAAAGAAATTTTTTTAAGACCCGCTCAACAGCTGGTATTTTCTTCACAAAATTGATCCCTTTTTTCTTTATAAATATACTTTTTTTTTTTGAAGAAAATTCATAACGAAATTAAATGCCTGCCAAAAATCTATATATACTTAAGCACTCCTCCATACTTGAACTTTACATTGTCCTCAATTTAATTGAGTCATCCAACGTAGAGTTAAGGTGAGAAATTCTAAGGCAAATGAAAATAGAAGATAGAGTGAAGGGAACAAAACTGATGAGTTGACTCCCACGAAGCGAACGATATTTGTTCCCTGCTTGCGCGCAACAAGTTGTCTCAAACAAAGTGAAGATTGATGCATAACAGCAACCTGCCAGCATATATGTAAAGCCCGAAAAGTTGGGGATCAACCCAACACAGGAAGTCCACTAAAAAGAGGATCATACAACAATAAGGATTAAAGCCCACAGTAATAAACAAATTGATATCAACCCTGCAATTAAAAGGACTATAATTCCAACCTGCCCATCTGGTCATGTGAAACAACTCAAATATAAGCATAACATGCAAATGATGTTTAGACATGTCAACACTTGTCTTATACCCTAAATTTGCCCCTAACCATGTTGAAATAACTCCACTGGACACATTACTTTCACTAGAGATCAGTAGCGGCAATGTACTAAAATTTTCAGCAAGCATGAGATAATCGGAGTTGGAATCAAGATCTAGACAAACAAACTTCTGGTCCATTTTTTCATTGTGAATTACCTGACCAGTATCCATATACTCAATCTTCATACAAGCATTCTGAGAACTACTATATGGATCAATGAAGGAATGATTCAATGAGGCAGTTTCGTATAAGACACCATCGTCAGAATCGGCAAAATAAGATAAGCAATTATCCGATAATTCAGTTTCAATAAACTCCACACGATCTGCAAAGTTTTCAGAAATGTTTTTGAGATTCTCATTGTAACAGCAAGTATAATCATTCATACTATCAATCATGCATACATGTTCACAGGTTTCAAAAATCGAAGATGAACTTGAAAGGTGAAACACATTTATCTCTATTTTCATATTTCCAAAAGTAAGTTCCATGATCCCATTCTGACAATTGATAACCGCATTTGAGGTAGCCAAGAAAGGTCTACCTAAGATGACAGGAATGTTCCCACTAGGATTAGAAACAGGTTGAGTATCCAAAAAAATAAAATCAATGTGATAAATAAAACCTTGAACCTGTATAAGAACATCCTCTACCACTCCCCTAGGAATTTTAGTGTACCTATCAGCCAATTGGAGGGTAACATTAGTGGGTTTCAAATTACCAAGTTCTAACTGCACATACACAGAATATGGCAAGAGATTCACACTGGCCCCTAAATCTAACAATGCATGTTCAATTCTATGTTCTCCTATAGTGCAAGCAATCGTAGGACCACCTGGATCTTTAAATTTGGGTGGAGTTTTCTGTGTAATAATCAAGCTTACCTGTTCAGTAAGGAAAGCTTTCTTATGTGCATTCAATTTTCGTTTCACAGTGCACATATCTTTTAGAAACTTGGCATAAGAAGGAATTTGTTTAATGTAATCTAAGAGAGGAATGTTAACTTTAACCTGTTTAAACACTTCTAAGATGTCACTGGAGCTAACTCCTTTCTTACGGGGTAGTAATGCTTGAAGAAAATGAGCGCGAGGAACATAAGAAATTTCAGATTTACCTTTCTCGGTTTCATTCGTTTCCTTTGGTGTTGAAGGAGTTACCTGTTTAATGGCAGGCGGGTTCCTAACTTGCTTGTTCTCCTCAGGATCACTAACATGGTTATCAACGATCCGTCCACTTCTTAGAGTAGAGTAGGCCTGGACATGATGAGTCGGCTTAGAACCAGATGTGCTTACCTCAAAAGGACCCTTGGAGTTGGGCTGTATTTGACGCGAGATCTGATCCTTCTCCCGCTCATTCAGTTGGCTAGCAAGCTGGTCTAGTTGATGCTCTAAGTTCGCCATAGATCTTTGAGTAGCCTGCACAAACAAGCTCATGCTTTCTTCCAAACTAGGGATACTTTGGTCAGAAAAATCGCTAGGAATAGAAGATGGATGTGTAATAAAATCAACAGGCTTAATTTTAGCCTTTCTTTCTAACGACTCAAGTCTTCGTGTCAAACCAGCGAACTTGGCCTCGAAGTCATTGTCAACTCTGTGAACCCCATTGCTACTGGTTACTGATCTTATGGTTTCTGTAGCCTCCCACTCTTGGTTTTTTTCAGCTACTTCATGCAAAAATTTATAACCTTCTTCAGCACTTTTATCGGGAAAATTACCACCACAAAGTGATTCTACCGTAGTCAATGTTTTGTAATCTAATCCCTCATAAAGGATCAACGTGATCCTAGGAGTGTCAAACCCATGGTGTGGACATTGTAACAAGAGATCATGGAACCTCTCTAAATAGTCATAAAGAGATTCTCCTTCTTGTTGCGAAAAACTATATAGTTTTTGACGAATGGCAGTAGTTTTATGCCTAGGAAAGAGTTTATGCAAGAATATATTAGTCATGTCATTCCAGGTACTAATTAATGAAGGAGCTAACGCATTTAGCCAAGATTTAGCCTTATCCTTTAAGGAAAAAGGGAACAACCTAAGTTTAAGATACTCATCAGCTAAGTCTTTGAATTTCATTGTTCCACAGAATTCTTCAAAATCTCTAATGTGGTAGTAAGGATTTTCATTCTCCTCGCCATAAAATTTAGGAAGTGCTTGAATGGTGCTTGCTCTAATCTCATAGATTGCTGTGGTGGTAGGCAAAACAATACAAGAAAGTTGAGAGACTCTAGTTGGATACATATAGTCTCTCAAACTTCTAATCGGAGGGTTCGTACCCTCACCATTCGTTCCCGTCATGTATAAAGAGTTAACTCTAACAAGACTATTTAAACAATTCTCTACCCAACAAATAGGTAGATCTTGTGAAAGCTAACAAAATGCAGAATTCAGTTCAAACTCACCTTGCAAAATCTCAGCGAAATACTTATTTTTCTGCCTATTTTCGAGAGATTCCAGCTGCGCTCTTCAAGCTAAGATACCTAAAGATAATCAAACAAGCTACGTAAAAAAAAAATTATGTACAAAAATAATATAAAAATAAGCTATATACAAAAAGATATCAATTAGAGAGTATTATGCAACCACTCCCCAGCAGCGGCGCCAAAAACTTGATGGATCGGTAGACCGACTTTGTTTTACCGCAAGTGCACGGTGTCAAAAATAGCACACAATAGAAAGCACGGTTTGTTCCCTCAAGGAGTGCGAAAACTACTACTAATTAATATCAAGACCGAGCTAACCAAAATTCAATATTTCAGAGATGTTGTATTAAGAAATAAGATGTCAAGTAAAATAAAGAAAATTTATAATGATATGTAATCAAGGATGTAGAAATATTAGGGTTACGGAATCCGTTATAGGCTAAAGTTTCACTTATGTATCTCACAAAGGTCTCATTTAACTCATGAACAATAGCAAACCTAGCTATCGAAACACGGAAGATATTTCAATTAAGAACAGTAGATAAGGATTATCAAGAGGATACGTTTGTTCTCAACCTAGAAGGTAGAAATCCTGAGCACTAATCATACAAGGCATAAGTAGTCATAGGATTATCATAAATCATTTATCACCAAGGTTCTATATGGATGTTGTTCAAGAATTCAACTATGAAATATACATGGCATAAAACATGAAAAACTCATTAAACAAACAACCCAATCTTGAGAAACACAAACATTACGTTAAGCTTTTATTTTTGAAACCATTGTTTGAGAACACAAGTAAATTCAACCTACAAGTTCATATTTCACCCTAATGAGGAGTTTAGCTAGACATGGTTTTCTTAAAAGCCATAAAAAATAATATAGATAATAACAAGTAAAGCATATGAATTGCAGAAAGCAAAATAGCAAAACCTAGATTCTTCCCTGATTACGGCGTCCTTTTTCTTCTCCTCATTCCTGCCTTAAATAGCACTCTAGTTCTTCTCTTGTATTGGTGACAGCGACCACCAAAGCCCAGTCCAATCACAACCTCCACTTTCTTAATTCAGGCCCTATCAAAGTCAGGCCATAGCATCCAACTCCGGCCACAGTCTGCACCTCCTTGTTCATAGCCATGACCATGGCAGCAGCACCTTCCTTTCTTGTTCACCGCCAAGACCTATACCACCAACAACCAGCTCAGTCCATGCCCATGTCAACAGTTCCGTCAATCAAGCCTAATATCTGGTACTAACCCATCACTTCCACCACTGAATGCACATCTCAACATAAATGTCAGCCATAAACAGCACCTTAATCTTTCCTTCTCAATCAAACTCCAACCACACAAACTGAACCCCATCTGTAATAGTTGTACCAGTGCAAATATCATCTTGTATTTCATATAATTTTGGAGCAATATCTCTCAACAACCACCCCATTGACACTGCATTTATTCAGACCGAGAACTTTTGATTAACTCCAACTTGAGACGGCATACAGACCCTCAAATTCGTTGATGTTGTTGACCCCTTTCTGCAGTGAATTTTAGTCTTGAAACTTCATCTTCATTTACATTTCAGAATACCCAAAAAATCACCATTAGCCAATACCAAATTAGGTCAAAATCCATCTACATTCTTTGATTGAAGCTTACACGTTTACCTCCTTGTACGAATTGAAACAAAACTGCAAGTAATCAACCACCGAGAAACCCCCAGCTTCCATTCCATTAACATCAAACCTATTCATCCAACTTCATCGCCTGCTGGAACGTTGCTGCTGTTAATCTCTTCTTGTTCGGACCAAAATTCACAGTAAGGACCCTTCAATACTTTAAACCACAGATCCACTAAACAAGTACTCATCATTATTTAACTTTGAACCCCCAAAACTCAGACCTAATTCGCTATCAAGACCACTAGCAAATCGAGAACCCCATACATCAATAGCAAATTGATTGAGAAGAGATGCCTTGAGCATCACCAGTTCACAATCGAACTCATTCTGCAGGCGCTAAGTCAAGTCAATTGAATCACCGCTCATGCCTTTGCACTCTGAAAATCCCCAAATTTCTGTAGCTACAATTCCTGTATTCTTGCCTCAAATCCCCTTCTTTGAAATTGATTAGCTCCACCAAAATTAGGTCAACAACCCATTTCCATTTCCATTTCAGAACCTCACAGATCTGTTTGCTGCTGCTTTGCTTCTCGGGTGAGAAACGAATGTTTCATTTTCTGACAAAGACGAGAAGGTGATGATAAGAAAATGTGGTGCATAAGCAGCCACGCCTTTTGTTCTTCTTAGACCCACTCGTGCGGCTCACATGCTTGGTATAGTGACATTTCTTCCTTCTACTGAACTACAGCCGTGGCAGTCAAATGATGCAGCTAAGCAAGTGGTTCGAGCCATGAGCAGCATGGGCATACAAGACAGATCACCATAGGCCTTATCTCTTTTGGTGCCCTGGGTTTTGTTTTCGGAAACACCATTCAGATCCTTGTTTAGCCAATTATTCTCCGGATGAACAGATTTCAATTGTAATTCCTGTAATTGACTTAAAACAATATTATTAGATAAATATCGAGACCTAGCTAGTGTAAATGCGGGTATAAAAGTGTCGCACTTGCGTGCTTATCACCGATCCGGAAAGTCTCCCAAGCTCAACTTTCCAAACAACAGCAACATGCTATATGTTTTCCACGAAAACACTCGAGACATCAACACATGTCACAAACTGGGGGATGCTCATTGGGTATTGGTTTGGCGGTTTACAGCGTGCGGCGTACACTACGACCGTTACATGACAGTGTCATAAGGATGAGGCGGTTAGTAAATACAGGGAGTAATGGTGAAACACTTTCCTTCATTATGGAACATCAATTCCAGGCGTTACCAGTTACCACCTCCTCCCATTTACTCATCCGTTTTTACTTACGAGACCATAGTACGTTTCACTTCGACTTGTATAAATAGGTCTTACCTATTTCCACCGAACAACAAGTTCAGGTCAGGAGCACACCACACTCAGAAAATATTTGCTAGCTTTCCATCTGTTAGCTTCCCACTTTCTGATACAAGTCGTGAAACAACTAGTCTTCCAGAATCAACCATTATGGTCTCAAAACTCTCTTCGTTTCCCTCCCCAAAACAAACCCTTCTCCTTCACTTTGTGACCGAAGCAAGTCTGGAACGACCATTTCTTGGTTTAGGCCGGATTTGTACAGATTGATCTCTCGAATCTAAAGTACTCCCTTGCAGTACATTGTTTAGGGTTTAAACTCGTTTCTCACCCACACACCCGAAATTACCAAAATCAGCAGAAACCGTTTTCACCCTCAACACCCGCGTAAAGAAAAAGTTTTTCTTTTTATATATATACGCACGTGAGTTTTTTTTTTTTTTTGATAAAATAAAATCAAATAGTAAAAATTTGGAGTAATTGTTAGAGATAAACAATTATATTTCATGATTTTATGATATGTGTTTACGGTATAAAATCATGGAACATTCATATGCGGAGTTTATGTAAATTGTTCATAGTTTCGTGAAAAGTCAGTGTTGACTCTTGAATGATAAGTTTTTTGCCCACTTTTGCAGGTTTGAAAGAGTAAGCAAGTTTTCGGAGTTTTACGTTATTATCACTAAGTTCGTGAAACCGTAGGTAAGAGTTTAGAATTACCATTTTTTGTAGACACTGATGTGAGCATCATGATTGTCTGATTACTTTAATTCCATTGTGCTGATGAAATTCGTGTGGAATGTCGCAGCAACTTTGTAGAGATGACTCGATTCCAGGATGGTGCTGAAAGTGAGGTTTATAGAGAAGACACTTCCGGAGAGGATGTTTCTACAAATGCATCTTTCAGAGATGATGATTGCTCCAAAAACGGAGATTCTGGGACTTCTCAGGGGAAGGAGGAAATTCCCAAACCCAAGAACATCCCAAGCATCGAAGATAGACTCTTTGAGTATTTGTACAGTCCTGAAAAGCGTCATTTAGGTTCCTCGTTTCGGTTGCTCATAAATCCCAGGACCACTGCTCAGAACAAGTTGGTGTCTCCTTCAGCAATAACTCGGTTCTGTTTGGAAGGGAAACATTATTTGGCTTCTCATGTGGAAATCAAGCTTTCCCGAAAACCGGTGGCACACTTCTCCGGATGGGCAAGACATATGCTGGGTCACAGTCGTGTCAGGACTATGCTGGATCGTGCACAAGTAACACGAGCCATTCAAGCCGCTAGGGATTTAATCATTAATCATGACATACCAGGTATCGTGGCTTTACTTGCTCGTTGGTGCATCCCTACTCACACCTTTATATGCAGATGTCACTGTTACTTTGGAAGATGTAGTCGCTTTGTTGCGTCTTCCAGTCACTGGAAATTTCCATGAAGAACTCTCATCAGAAGAGAAGTTGATATCTGGCGCTTTGGAAGCTAAAATGCATGAATTCAACGAGTCTCCCAAATTTTGTTACGCTCAATGGCTGAGATACTGGTGGCCGAGAGATGGATCCCCTGAAGAACCCGTTGATGGCGCCTTGTACATTGCTGCTTTCTTATGCTTGTGGCTCTCTAGAGATGTTCTTGAGGATAGTGGACATTTGTTGAAGTCGTTTGTGATTCCATTCGCCATAAAAATGACTAAAGGTGAGAAACTTCCAGTTGGTAGTCTATTTTTGGGTTCACTGTTTGCCAATTTAGACTCTTTGGTTATAGACTCCAGCGTCTCCAATGGTTTCATGAAAATTAAAACATATGTTAATACTATATTCCTCCAAGCTTTGATGTGGGAGCATCTTGAGAAATATGCTCCAATTCCCCGTAGTGTCTTGCAAGGACCCAATGTCGACACTCGCCATGCTTTCCTTGAGAAATATAACGCCAGGATCATGCGGTGGTCCACAAAGCAGCCGCAATACAAGATATGTATTACTAACATTTTGGAAATTGAATCCGAGTTCAACTTTCGCCCCTGGGTGTTGGTCCCTGATCTCTTCTCGCAATTGATCACTTTTAACACCGCTGAGGAAAATGTCACGTTGAAGACTGGTACTGATTTGAATGATGGAGAGAGATCTTTCATATTGAGTTGCACTCCTGGCCACCTAGTATCAGTAATGCATGGAGAATTTTGAGTAGAAGAATATAACATCGACAGGGCAGCCCGAAAAATGGGCGTCGACCAGTGTGTCCCAGGTCACCGAATGAACAAACCATCGGTCGAGTATCTGAAGGCTAATTTAGATTGCACTCGTATGGAGGGAAATGAGTATTTATTCCCATGCTCTGGTCGTGCTAATTTTGTGACTCCAGGTTACATAGACTTCTGGCGACAACAGCTTGAGCGTTTGTATGCTTTTTTGATGGATGTTAAATCTCCAGCACAAGATTTTCCTTCCATTGACCTGATTTCTGCTCGACCAAGGTTGAAATACCTTTCCCGTTGTGACAAGAGGAAGACGTCTCCAGAATGTGCACAAGTAAGTTTTCCCATGATTTTGACAAAGAATGTGATAGTTGTACTGTAATCATTTGTTAATTCTGTGTAGGATGGTCGTGTTGTGAGATCTCGAATCCGTGTAGACTTCTTAGAACTCCAAGAAAGTACCCAAGGCGGAGAAGGTAGGAGTAAGACATCTCATAGGATGCTACCGAATGATGTGCAGTCCCCTGCCGCTTCTTTGGTGAGTTGTTAGCGCTTTTCCTTATTGTTGCGGCTTTCTCGTCCAAGCGATTAGGATCTTAAAAGAATATTCTTAATTCGTTTCAGAATTTTTCTCCATCGGTTATTGACGGTCTTCATTTTTCTCCTGGTCGAACAATTCAGGGATCCAGCGTTGACGAGGAAGTCGACGTAAATATCTTTCTTTGTGTGAATCATCGTAATATGCCTTGAAATGAATTAATGATAATTGTTGTTGATGCATCCAGGAGGAAATCATTGTAGATAATCAGCATGTTGATGAAGCACACTCTTCTTTGGGACATGAGAATATGGGGAATTCCCGAAATCCCGAACCGAATGAAGATGGCGAGGTTGCCAATGGAGATTCCGGCATTGCCAAGCCTTCAAATGATTTAGAGATTCCTCTAGTAAGTATATCTCCTGTAATTTCTTCATAGAAGTATGATATTTTTGATTTGTGAATGAATGAATGAGAATCCATGTGAGTATACGAGTAATTTTGCTGAAATACGTCACCAGAAAATTTCAGACTTCAGCCTTTTAGTAAAAACACCGTAGAATCTTCGTTCGAAGTCGGATTTTCGCGATCTGCATATGTATCTTCAAGACCAGAAAATTTCCAAGCTCTTTCAAGAAGATTTTTGAGTTTTGAGCATGTTTAGGGCCTGAAAAAGGCGAAACAGTAAACTTCCAGGAGACCTTCAGAACTTTTTCAGATTGTATGTTGTCCAGTGTTTTGGCCACATATCCTTGCTCGTTCATCCAATTGTTATACAATTTTGATATGTTGTAGAGAACATCCATAAGAAGAGAATGGTATATTACTAAACCTTATATTCCTTACAAATTGCTCTCAGTTCATCGTTTCATACAGGGCAGTGTAGAATTTCTTCAGATGTGCTTGTTTGAGAAACGTATTTCATGACTTCTACACTATTTGCTCATGTCTTGGATGCATAGTAAAGAACTTAGATAGTGTTAGTTCACTTACATGCTGGATTTTATGATTGTGTTGGGTTTCCATGTTTAAGCCGCTCTAATCCCATGTAATCTTCGCATTAGGTGCCAAATGCCGAAGTTGGGAATAATGGAACCAACAATGACGAATTGAGCAATCCTGGAGCTGTTGATAATGAGATACACATCCATGTACCTCAAGACCATGAAATTATCGTGGTTGATGTTGCAGAGTGACTGGAACTCCAATTATGCCCGAGACGGTGGAACCCGAGTCGAGAATGGAAGAAACTACTCAGGAAGAAGTTGTGTCTATGGTTGTTGATGTTGCTCCAGTAACTGAGAACCGCATGATAGTGCATGAATATCTTAATGCAGGGATTGCTTTTACTCCTCCATTTGGTGAGACACTCCCAAATCACACGTTAGTTGGTGGATTTAGCGTTCCCGGGTATGCTGCTATGTACGAGAAATTGTGGAAGATGTATGGCCATACCATCGTTACGAAAGACCCAGAGCATAGCTATTTATTGACAAGGCAAGTAGAGAAGATATTGTGTGTTATAGATAATATTTGTACCGGGGCCAGAAGTACTGTGACTCGAGATGTACTGTTTTATTGGGAGTATAACTTGAAGAAAGCTGAAGAACTCGGATTCAATCTGAAGTGGCTTCGTCAAAAGGTTGATACCATCAGGGAAGCACTAGAAGGAAACACACCTTTCACCAGTGAGGCCGTGACGAAGAAAATGACTGAAGTTGCTGAGTTGACCAGGAAGCTAGAGTCGGAGAGAGCAACTTTGCAAGTCTTGTAGGATGCAGAAAGCAGAAATCCTATTTTGCCGACTTTCTTTAGTTTTCTTTCCATAGTCTCTTGAACTTTGAACTTCCGAGAGATGTGAGGCTTTTGAATTTCGGTTTCGGTTTTGATTTCTTGATTGGTTTTGGATAAGTGAGTGATTGAGGATTTTTTTTTTGGGTTTGATAGAGATTCTTTAAAATAAAAGACTTTGATAAATTGTTGAATTCAAATACTGAATGCAAGTATTGCAAACATTTTGGAGGAATTGAAAATACATGTGAAACAAAATCCTAAAAACCAATCAGATACTTTTATGTCTTGAGCAGGAAACGTCTGAATTTTTGAATACCTCAAACATCAAAATCTTTGAGCCAATTCTCATGAATCACTGGTATGACCCTGCCATCTGTGTTGATTAGCTTGTAGTATCCTCCAGTTATGGATCTTGCAACCATAAAAGGTCCTTCTCAATTGGAGCTCCTTGTAGAATGGAGATCACGCTTAGTTGCCTTAAGAACTAAATATCCTTCCTTGAATTTTTTAGACTTGGTTGTTCGTGCCTTGAATATATTTTGCTGATTCGGAATTCTTCGAGCGGTGGAGTTCCATGGTTGTGGTACATATGGACACTCGTGCAAAGGGGAGTATCAGGAATATTGCCTGTCATGCTTAGCCATGTCTTCAGCGATAGATCTTTTGATAGAATATTCAGTTTGAAGAAGCTCTGTATTCAACCATTTGGTGTAATATCTCCGCGGTGAGGCTGTCCACTCATAGCACTTTGCGATGGCTAAGTTTTCAGTGGGAAGAAGTCCTCGGACCAGGGCAACATGATTAAACATTGGTAGTATAGGTGCATGAAGGGGAATCAGACTTGCCTGAGTACGGAACCTTTTGATGAAAGGATGTGCATTTTCTCCAGGTTTCTGTGTCAGTTCCATCAAAGCCTTGACCGCTTCCAGATGCTCGAATGCTGGTGTGTCTTCTGGTTCCTCTGGATCAGAGCTTTCATCAATAGGTGAGCGTACGACTGAGGATGTTGGATTCATTTGGTCAGCATTGATCCTTGTCCGTCCGAGAACCATATCATATCCAGGATCTTCTCTGATGATATATAATTTGGTTTCAGCCCAAGTCGATCCGATCTTTATCTTAAAGATGATAAAACTGTATGATTCTCTGGAGACTCCTTCATGATCTATGACTGAAATAGGAACGTGAGTTGCTTCTTGGCGAGTGATGCCCGCAACTCTGAGAGTTTTCAAAGGAATGATATTGACAGCAGTACCAACATCGACCAGTGCTCGCTTGAACTCATTTCCTTTTAGGTACACCGTGGTGAGAAGTCTCCAATCATACATTTTTTTGTCAGTGACTGGAGGTTCAGGGTGTGTTTCTGGGATCGACAGTCGTTTCCCGAACATTATATGGTTCAGAGCCGAAAACATGTCCATCCTTTGAGATTTTGACAGATACAACAATTCGCAGGCATGCTCGATTAATGATTGAACTGCTTCTTTGACTGGCGGTTTAGAAAATATGAAGGTTCAGATTGGGAGAGGGTTCTTGTGCACTCCTTCAGTCCCCAATTCTCCTGAATCAGCCTTTTCCTTGAATATACGCTTCAAAGTTCTGCAATCACTTGTCGGATGACTAACATATCTATGGAAGCGGCAGTAATGTGGATTTTCCATTTGTTCCTCAGTTGGTTCCCTTTTGACAGGAGGTAAGTTGATCGCACCATCTTGGATCCAGACCTCCAGTAACTCGATCACATCTTCAATAGGGAAAGGAAAATCCGGTACTTCCTGATCATTCTGTTGAGCCGGCGCTTGTGTGTTTCGAGTTTGATTGTCCTTCTTTGGTGCCTTTGTAGACGTTGGAGGAATGTTCTTAGTTTATTGCGCGTCATTTTTTCTTTTGCTCCCTTCAGCAACATTCGTGGAAGCTTCAATATTGTATTGCTTGTTAGTTAAACGCCTGGCGCTGCTGTTTCGAGTGTCTTGCGGCTCCTCGACTTTGATGGTTTTTGTTCTTTCTAGCAAAGCTGGGGAAGTGGTTGCTGACGGTTTTGCTGCTTCATGGAGCTTTGAGAAAGTCTGAAATTGAAGATTTTCGAGCAAAGCTCTGTAGACTGGAATCATCCCGTTAATGCACAAATCCACTAATTGTTGTTCAGTGACACTTGGATCATGACAATCTAAGGCTTGGGTTCTGAACCTCTTCACATACTCATTCGGATTTTTAGCATTCTTCTGAGTCATCCTTCCTAAGTCAGAGAAAGTGATTTGTTCAGAAACGAAGAAATATTTTCTGTAGAAGGCGTTAACCATTGCTCCCCAGTTAGCAAAACTCCCAGGTGCAATGTTGTTGTACTAAGTATACGCTCTGCCCGTCAGAGATTTTGAGAATTCTTTCAGACGGACGATATGGTTGTGCTTGTGCTCTCCTGGCGCCTCCAGGAATCTAGAAACATGTTCACGTGCGTTCCCGGTTCCATTGTACAGTGTGAACGTTGGACAAGTGTAACCTTTTGGGAAAGGGATTTTCTGCGTGGAAGCAGGGTATGGAGGTTGATGGAGGTAGAGAGATTGTGCATTTCCTTTCCCTCGATCTTCCATAAAATGTTCCATATCTTCACGAGTGATGAAATCGGCAGGTTCCTTTGTTGTTTCCGCAGCTTTGTGGACTTCATCATCATCAATTACATGGACGGAAACGACTTCAGGGTCAGCAGATGTTTTTTTGGATTTTCCTTTCTCCTGAGTCTTCTCGGACACTTTGTCAGTGAGAGTCTTGAGATAATTGAATAATTCCTTCTGAGTGGCAGCCATGTCGGTTTGATTCTTGGAAAGAGTTTCCTGCACCTTCATGAGATCGCCTATGGTAGGCGGATTTTCTCTGGCTTCCTCGGGATGTCGGCCGAAAAGAGGATGATTTTCAGCGTTGGGTTTAGGAGGAGTAACGTCACCACCATTGTTGGAAGCGGGAATGGTTTCTGGAATACCATCATTTTTATTGTTGCTAGTGCTAGCGTCGTTTGCATTTGTAACTAACCCAGACCTCAGACCATCCATTTTGTGAAAGTGCGAGATTGCAACCGAGAGATTAATCTCCCACTGTGGTCGCCAATATGTAGATGGGAAAAACGATTCGCTGGTTTTTAGGGAAGTGAAGAGACGAGCGTGTTGTCGAGACTCCTCAACCGAGTAGACTGCTTAACCTCACACAGATGCACTGCAGAGGGAGTGCTTAGATTCGAGAGATCAATCTGTAGGACTCCGTCCTAAACCAAGTCAATGGTCGTTCCAGAGTCAATTCGGTCGCAAAGAGGGATATGGGTTGATCTGCAGGAGGGAAGCTGAGAATTGTGTGGGATCAGTGATGATCAAGGATTCTGGATGTGTTGAAGGTTTTTGCAACTTTTGGTGAACTGATGAGTTCAAAGAGAGATTGATGAATTCTTGAGGGTAGTTACTCGAGAAATTCGACAATTCATGATAGCTAGTGATCATTCCTTGTATCAATCATGGATTCAGAGACTTATTTATATTGTCAGAGTCGTGAACACCTTGATCCCTGTAAGTGTGACGGTTTCTTGAGTGAAAGAGTGGAAAAGTGGGAGATCGTGGTGAAACCAGTTCCAGATTGTGCGGAGACTTGGTTGATCATTCACCCACTACTTTTCTAACTCCTTCAACGACACGACTTACTCACATTTCTCGTTGTGGATGAATCCACGTGTTGTAGGCCGCCAGACCAAAATCCTAATTGATATCCCCCAATTTGACGTGATTGATGTCTCACGAATCGTGGAGTCTGCATGACAGACGTGTATTAATTAGTCAGTTGTTGACTGATTAGACATTGAGCCTAGGGTTTGTTGAATCGAGCATGAGTGATGAATGCTCAGCGATTCATTGATCGAACATGTAGTTCTATGAAATGATGTCAATATTGTAGATTCAGTAATGAATTACTGACCAGTATTTGAGCGAGAGCAAGTATTGCTCAATTCGGCGAATTACTGAATATTGAGAGTTTGACGAGCAACTGAGCAAGTACTGCCCAATTCAACAAATTAATGATTATTGATAATTTGACGTGCAACTGAGAAAGTATTGCTCAATTCGACAAATTACTGATAAATTACTAAATATTGATAGTTGGATCAATATTTGAGCAACTGAGCAAGTATTGCTCAATTCGACGAATTATTTATTGGTGGCGTGACCCAATACAATATTAAAATATTGGTAGATTGCCAAATGATTAATTCAGATGTTGGTTGCTAATCAACATAAATTTATTAGTGTTTGAATCTTGCTCAGAATAATGATTCGTGGAACACTTATTCGAAACCCTAATTTCAGATCAATCATCTGTTAATTGATAAATTGCTGAAAATAGGTCACGAGTGATAGAGGGACCGACCACATGGGATGATGAGCGTCCATGTGGTGACCAGTGCTCGAGTGAGCATGCACCAGGATCTTCAGTTAGAGGGTTGATGAAAGAATGATGATTAAATGTCGGTTTCATCATTTATTGAAATATTGTTGGATTCAGCATTAAGTGATAAATCCAGAGTATGAAAAATGAGGGACCGACCAAGAGAGCATGATACCAGATCTTGGTGGTCACATGACCAGCTGTTGGTCGTTTGAGCAATCCCCAGGTTAGTTGTAGAGAATTTGGTCCCAATATGAGCAATTGAGCAAATTAGGTCATAATTTTGAAAACGTGTGGGACCGGCTTTGTGCAATCCCTAGGGATAACCCTGGTCGGTCAAGAATGCATGCACGTGTTACCATGGTGTCCATGTTTCCGTACTAAGATTCAATATTTTTTGATGTGCGTTCGAGCAACATTGTGAACTTTCAGAAGAGTTTCATCTTGACTGAAATTCTTGATTTTTGTTGGAATGGGCATGTATGCTCAATTGATCAATATTTTATAAATATTAAAATAAGTGTATTTTAACATTTAAAATCGCCGTGAGAGGCTAGACGGTCGTGTGACCATGTTGGCTTTTGGTTTTTCATGATTCGAGCAAAATTTGAGAAATTACGACGAAATCATGATTTTTGCTCAAACTAAGGAGTTTCATAAATTGAGGAAAATAATAATTATAAAAGACTAGGGATTGCAAGGTGTGGGACTATCCACGGATAGGGCATGGCCGTCCGGCTATGTTTCCCGGTGATGAGTGCTAAAAAGTGCATATTTTTATATATTTTTCTTGGTATTTAACTCATCTTTTGTGCGTTAATTCTACATTTTATTCCATATTCTGTATTTTCATTGTTTTCAAGAATAAATATTTTTATTAATTAATTTTGCATTTTTAGGTAATAAATAAAGTTAGATGAATTGCGGAGCAGAAAGGAGCAGAAAAGTAGTGAAAAGCCGGGAGGAATTACGCAAGGAAGCCGCGAAGAATGTTGTGCACAAGACCAAAAGGTTAGAACTGGGCTTGAAGAGGAAGAATTGTTCTTAAAGAAGATATGGGCTTGGCATATCCAAGGCCCAAAACCCTCACCCAGATCCATTTCCTATATCCATACCCGTTTCCCTTTCTAGCCGTCAGATTGGACACATCTGAATCCAATGGTCGCAACATCGCCAGTACATCAAAGTCTGAAGCTCCTGTCTAACACTACAGCACCTAACTCCATCTTGCGCCGTTAATTTCGTTGTATTATACAATCCAACGGTCGCTACAAGCTCTTCACGTATAGCCGTTAGATCGATCTATCATTTATACATCCCACGACTCAGCGTCGCAGATCATCAAACTTTGCTATCTCCGCCTCACACCATAGTACCTAATACCTATACCCATCAACCAAACACACCCAAACCTTCTTCTCCATCGACTTCACCTCCCCCATCCCTCTGCAGAGAAACAACCACCACCTTCTCCATCACCACCACCAACTCTGCCGTACAGCCACGAGAAATCCAACCACCACCACACCCCTCTTCCAAATCCCATCACCAACTATCTCGCCCCTTCTCTTGATCCATCTACTTCACTAATTTCACACGTTTCTCTGAAACCCTAAGCATGTGAAAATAGTGAATTAGGTCGAGCTAGAGCAGGAAAAGGACCAGGAGAGGCAGACACAGAGTGGGTAGAAGCGTAGGAGTGAAATTCGAGAAGTATGGGTAAGTTTCTACAAACCCTAATTTCAACTGTATTTGGGGATTTTTGGGAATTGGGTGTATGAACCCTAATTATGTAAATTGGGTATAAATAGGACTTGTGGGTGTTGTTGTAGAGATATGCCTGGACTAGCCAGTGCTTCACCCAAGAGGACTGGAATAGCCAGTGCCTCAAGGGTTAGTTTTTACTTTAAATGATGTTGTACATTTCAATTGTTTTTATCCTATCCATGCTTTGATCTTGTTGTGCTTGAATTGTCTAGGATTGAATATCCTTATAGGTTGTTAAAACACTAAGCAAGCTTCTCTGCGGGTAGTTGCAGTGTGAGAGCCCCAACTATCACAAGGTTTAGAATTCATCTTAGTGCCTTTAGCCTCCTTTCTAGACCAACCCTTAGATGAACAGCCGGCTTTGAACCGCAACTGTCATCTAGTTATTCAGAAAGCCTAGAAGCTGACTGATAACTAACAAAGGACAAGAACATAGCTGGAGGACCTGCCTTTGTAATCTTTGCTCATTGCCCTTGGCTCACTGCCTTGGTTTGTTTGTCATTGTTTCACTGTTTCTTTGTTTCTTTATCACTGCCTTTGTTTCTTTATCACTGCCTGTGTAATTGCCTCTTTTTGTTGTTGTTGCTCTTACTTTTACAGTCTTGCATTTTACTTCATCACTTGTTTACTTCCTTGCCTTTGGCTACTGCCTTTGTTCTCTGTTAAGCTTAGAAAACAGTTTAGGAAACTTCAACTTACACACCCTAGTCTCTGTGGATTCGACCCGTATTTGCATTGTTCTACACCGCGACACTGTGCACTTGCGGTATTAGTTTGTGACTCTTTTAGAGATCCACCACCCGGTCCCACAACACTTTCCCTAATTTTATATTATTATTTTTCATGAAACCGTGATATTATGGAGAATCCATGAGTTTTGTTGAAATGGAGGAGTTTCATGAAATTGGGAAATAATAATTATAAAAGTCTAGGGATTGTAAGGTGTGGGACCGACCACGGCTTGGCCAAGGCCGACCGGCTAGGTTGCCCGGTCCCGCACACCTTTCCCTATTTTATGTTATTATTATTTTTCACGAATATGTGAAAATATGGAGAAACCGTGAGTTTTGCTCAAACAAGGAAAGTTGCTGGGATGGAGGAGTTTTCATGAGTTCATGAAAAATAACAAGATAAAGAAAAATAATGGGAGAGGCATGGGACCGGCCACGGCTAGGCACGGCCCATGGCGCCTCTTATTATTTTATTATTATTTATTGTTTTCTCCTGTTTTGCGTAGGATTCCTCATATGTCCATATTTTCGAATGCTCGTTTGTGTATCCGGGTGCTCAGTCGTGCATCATTGTCGAGTAAACTTGCACCATTTTTGTGGGGCTTACTCAGTGATGGTTCAGATGCCCGGTTGTTGAGTATTTATTATTAGTTTATGAAATTCAGTGGAGAATGATTCATGAAACTGAATAATAAAAATGAGTAGTTGTTTTATTATCAATTCATAGGATCAGTCGTGGATTCGACCATGAATTTGGAATAATAAAATTACCTATTACCATTCCATGAGATTAGCCGTGGATTCGATCATGAAATCGGAGTAACGAGATAATATAGTTGTTTATTGCTATTCCATGAGATCAAGCCGTGGATTCGATCATGAAATCGGAGCAAAATAGATTATCTTCTGGGAATTCAGTGGTGAATGTCACGGCAGAGTTAATCTATTGTAGAAAGGATATTAGCCAGTTAAAGCGTCATACACATTCTGAAAGGCGCATAGTCAGAGAGCATCAAGTTTTGCCGGAATCTGAAGGCGTTAAGGCTCTCAATCTACGGAGAACCTCCTGGGTCTATACACGGTCTCTCTACATAGTCAGGGAACAGTGAGTGTCACTGACGTCCTGAAGGCGTTAATGCTCTCAATCTGAGGAGAACCGCCCAATCGTTCTTTTATGTAGAGGTGGGTCTCTCTATGTAGTCAGGGAACAATGAGTGTCACCGACGTCCTAAAGGAGTTAAGTTCTCAATCTGGGGAGAACCGCCCAATTATGTTATTCTACATAGAGGTCATAATGAAATGCGAGGCATCGAACGCTCAGCTAGTGGAGGCCTTTCGAAAAACATGTTCATCATGGCTCGTAAAATATGAATCGTCACATGCCTGAAAGTCGTGTCAGAGACATGCAATATCATGATTTTACGATTTTGACCTTTGTTGAAAATCCACCATCAACACAAAGAACACTCTGCGTGAACTGAAAAGAGAACTTAGTGAGTTAACTGATATTTCTGAAGATTTGGAGGAATTGAATGATCTGATTATCAACGGATTTTTCAATAATGAGAAGGAATTATCTGTAGATGCTCTGAGAAAGCTCTACAATGTCTAGTAAATCTTCTTATGAGAATTTATTTCTTGTGTTTTTAGAAGAATAACTAGGGTTTGGAATAGCCATTATTGTGATTACACATAGCTATGTCCAACGTTTTCATCTTCATGTTTTTAGATTTATTTATTTAAATTCTAAGTTTTTGGAAGATGATTTTTGCAATTTTAATCTTTATGATTTTATATATTGCAAATTGTTATGGGATATGTTGTTTACGTCCGTGAACCTGTGAATGACCCATACTTGTTCAAAAGTTATCTCTAATATGTCGGAATGAAAGTATTGATAAAAGATAGAATGAACTTTTGACTTACAAAAGTTAAAGCCTTTTATGTCATTATTTGATGGGAGGAAGGATAAAACTTTTGTTTACAAGGATTTTGTTTATTGTATGTCATTGTGCAAATAGTGATGGAAAATAGAATGAATTCTTGTATATTCCGCAGTATTGGTCGATCTTCGATCCACATTTTTGTGCACATATTGTGTTGCTCCGTATGTTCTCTTATGTCGAGCATGACCAATTGAGTTGATCATTTTTTTGGTTGATTCAATTGAGAGTTTTGGATACAAACTCATGTTTTCATGTGATTTGGGTATGTCCAAAGAAATCCTTCTTTTCTTGTAAAAGCAAGGTCGCCTTTGTTGTTCTTTCGGGAATGACATTCTATGGGGGAGAGTTCTTTTTGAACTTGTTCTTAAGTGCCAAATCTTTGTGGGGAGTGCGGATGTGGAATATTGTAGGGGTTATCTTGTATCTTTATAAACTCCTTGATTAATGCATTTAGCTTCAGCTTTATGATTGCATCTAAATAAGTTGGTATGCTATTCTCTTTTGGTCATGAAGTATCTCTATGAAAATTTCATGAGGATACCACTAGTTTTCGTACCTTGGCCAATTTAAATTGACAAAAGGGGAGACAATTAATGTGTAGTTTCATACTACAAATGCATATGGTTTACGGATCATTATGTATGGGGGAGTGGTTTTCATGTTGAGTTGAAGTATTTACTAAGGGGGAGTGATACATATCACCATAGTATTGTTGTCAAAGTTGTGATACAATTGAACTTTGATGCTGTGTAATAATACTATGACACTGTATAACAATGATTGAGAGCCTTTGTTTTCTCATTGTTATCGCTATGGATCTACAACAACTATGATGCTGAGTTGGACACGTTTAGAATCATAGAGTACTTGGAAGTAACGAAGTTTTCGAGTCGTGTTGAAGATTCCAAGGAGATCAATCATTTGGATGATAAGATACAATTTTTATTTATTTTGTAATCCATATGTATTGATAGTTTTGTCACTAAAATTGACAAAGTGAGAGATTGTTAGAGCACTGCTCGGTCGAACTCGCATGCGATGCTATCTCAAGCGTGTTTGTCAATGTTAGTGATCAAAACTATAAGTCTTGATTTCTAGCCTATTTATAGATGTCTCGGACTAGGACATAGATTGTGTAGTTGAGCTTAGTTTTCACGGCGTTCATCGTTTGAAGACGAAGAACTACTAAGGGGAGCTTGTGGAACTTCATCGACAAAAGGTATGTGGAGACTTAAACTCATCTATCACTTGGAAAGTCTATTTCTACTCTATCTCCTATATTGAGACATAAGTCGTATTACGATATAGTTTTCTATGTACACATTTGAGATTTCGAGCTGAGTTTAACTCGCTTACATATTTCTCGAAATATGCGTTGGCAAGCTTTCGTTTCGACCAAGTTCATCTTATATCATGTGAAAATTACCGAGTAACATCTTACATGGTTTGTGTGATACAATCATTTGGTATTGTCTTGGAATGTTTCATAATGATTATTTCAATAACTTGAAAATTTCTTTGATGCTAATAGTGTATGAAAACGGCTATTGTCATCCTCTAAGAAAGTTTCAATGATTGAAATAAGAGTTTAGGACAATTAACCATTATTGGATATGTCATGTTGTGCACTCTTGCACATATGTAATCCATGTATGGGAACCATAGTATGCGCACCCATTTGCGTACCTGTTGGTTTGAGAAATACAGAACCTAAGTATGTGTACCCGTTTGTGTACTGACGTATAGGTTCATGTCTGAGAATTTCTGCTGGGATTTGAACTTTGCGTACCCGTTTGCGTACTGGTGTAACTCAATCTTAGTCCGGGTGTTTCAAGTATGCATACCCGTTTGCATACTTGAAGGTTAAAGTTCTAAAATCGGTTTTAAACATGAACATAAACATTTATATAATAAGGAATGCAATCTTTGCAAACCGTGGCTATAATGTTCATGACTGATTCGAGTGAATCAAACCGATTTTGCTTCAATTGTGTTCTTGTATAATTCTATAATTTTGTTTCAAGTATGCATACCCGTTTGCATACTTGAAGGTTAAAGTTCTAAAATCGGTTTTAAACATGAACATAAACATTTATATAATAAGGAATGCAATCTTTGCAAACCGTGGCTATAATGTTCATGACTGATTCGAGTGAATCAAACCGATTTTGCTTCAATTGTGTTCTTGTATAATTCTATGAGAATATAACAATTGAACAACTCTTTAACTAGTTTCATTTGAGTCATTTGAACTAGTTATGGTTAAGATGAATAAGGTTGATATGAGAGTAATCATATGGCTAACCTCGATTAACTATTTGTAAACCAACATGGTGTACACGTTTAGGTACGGTTACATAAACCTAAATGAGGGTACATTTCATTTGTGTGTAACAAGCTAAGTTCGATCTAACGGTTGAAAGATATTAGCTTGGTTGAATCAAGTTTTTCATCTAACGGTTAATATTGAATGCTTTGTTACCAAGGTAACTTGGATTGCAAACGCTGATTTGAAAATTATATAAAGGAGAACTCTAGCAACTGGGAAACCTATTCCCCACACCTCCTGTGTGTTACTAGTTGCATAACTAGAGTCGATTCTCTTTTAACCTTAGGTTTCCACCAAGACCCTATAGGTTAACGACTTCAAAGACTTCATTGGGATTGTGAAGCCAGACTCAACTATTTTCTTTGTAGTTGCGTGTTCTGATCTTGCCCGATTCTATCGTATTTAGTACAATTGAAATAATTGACTCGAGATTAATTTCTCCGATAGGCAAGATAAAAGTAATCACAAACATCTTCGTCTCATCGTTTGTGATTCCACAATATCTTGTTTCGCTAGTCGATTAAGATTATTGTGAGGTGAATGATAATATTAGGTTGTTCTTCGGGAATATAAGTCCGGATTATCAATAGGTTCCTGTTCACCTTGATTTATCAAAAGATGGAACAAAAACACTTGGGTATTTCTGTGGGAGACATATTTATTCAATCTATAGACTTTTATGTGTGAGACAGATTTGTTTATCAAGTTTTCGACTTTGGGTCGTAGAAATTCTTGGTTGTGGGTGAGATCAACTAAGGGAATCAAGTGCATAGTATCCTGCTGGGATCAGAGACGTAAGGAGCGCAACTGTTCCTTGAATCAGTGTGAGATTGATTATGGTTAAACTACAGTCCAGTCTGAAGTTAATTGGTAGTATGCTAGAGTCTGTAGCGGCTTAATACAGTGTGGTGTTCAATCTGGACTTGGTCCCGGGGTTTTTCTGCATTTGCGGTTTCCTCGTTAACAAAATTCTGGTGTATGTGTTATTTATTTTCCACATTATATTTTGTTATATAATTGAAATATCACAGGTTGTGCGTTAAGAGAATATCCAACCTTTGGTTGTTGATTTACATTGATTGACACTTGAACATTGGTCTTTGGTACCGTTCAAGTAACTCCTCTTATATTCAATCGGGCTCGCAGATTTCTATTTGCTGATTGCGGATTGAATTAAGAGTTAGAGATATTAAGTTCTTTGATATACTTTACTCTAGATTGAGTCTGACTGTCTAGTTGATTCTCTAGAAAGTATATTGGAGTAAGTCCTCTCAGATTGCCAAACGAATTGTTGGGTATGGTTGTTAGACTCCCGCATTATCATTGTCTTCAAAAAGGAATGAAGGATATGTTTGTTTCCTTAATTATACAGATTTCATTAATATTTTAGATTGGGTCCAATTAAAAAATAATTTATGAATATAAAAAACTTAAATGTATGTTAGAGAGTTCATTGGAAAAATATGACTATAAACAGAAGCTGGACACATTTTTGAAACAGACCAAAATGGAATAGAGGACGGTCTATTTGAATCAGAGGGAGTATTAGTTCTGGGGAAATAATCGTTTGGTCATATTTTAGGTGGTCTCAAGTCTATTTGGTCCTTTGGGAAAACTCGCTTTCTGTTTGGTCCATAATTATTTGAAAATATAAAACAGACAAAAATACTCTTCCGTGTTAATTCCTACTTATTTTCTTGTAGCAGTTCATTATGTTTGATGAACTATCAGCCTTTTTATAGATTTGAGTTCATTTTGTTTCATGAAAACTCTACACTTCATTATATTCTATGAACTTCATTACACTTCATTATATTCTACAAAAATTCCGTTATTAAGAACAAAAAATCAGAATTCATTCTTTCAAATGAACAAACAACAAAAACTCCATTATTATGAATAAAAACAAGAGTTCATTCTTTCAAATAAACACCTAATAAAACCTATATGAAAACAGAGTTCATTCTTTCAAATGAACACCTATAAAACCTGTATAAAAATAGACTTCATTCTTTTAAATGAACAAACAACAAAAATTTCACTATTATGAACAAACATAAGAGTTCATTTATCCAAATGAACACCTAATCAAAACCAAAACTAAAACAGATTTCATTTTTTCAAATGAACACATAATCAAAGTTCATTATTATGAATAAAAAAATAAAGTTCATTTTTCAAATGAACATTTCATTCTTAAAAATGAATACATAACAAAAAACAGAGTTCATTCTTTCGAATGAACACATAACAACGCTTTCACTATCATGAACAAAAAACAGAGTTCATTTTTTTCTTCGAATGAACACCTAATCAAAAACACAGGTCTACAAAAATCGAAGAACAAAATGATGGTTTATAAAGATTAAATGAAACTCACGAGAAAATCAAATCAATCTATGTAAATCGTCTCTTCATAATCTTCGAATCTTCAAATCAAATCTTCACAATCTTTGAATCTTCAACAACAACAGCAATTCGTCTTCATCATCTTCATCGTCTGCATCATATTCAATACCAGCAGAGATAAAACTCAAAAACCTTCGTCATCTTTATTGTCTTCATCATCTCTGTAAATGAAAAAACCTTGAAAAAACGGAAGAGGGTGAATTATTTTCATCACCGTCTTCATCACCATCATCATTGTCGTCGTATTCATCATGAAGATCTTTATCACCATCATCATCGTCGTCGTATGCATCATGAAGATCTTCATCTTCATCAATAAAAAGAATAAAAAACAAAGAAAAAGTAGATCTGAAAAACGAGGAAAAAGAAGTAAATCTGAAAAATGCGATATTTTCTATTGATATTTTCTATTTATAGGGTCCCAAAAGGACATTTCTGCTACTATCAAAATATAATTACATCATCCATGATGTCATCCCACGTGGGTATTATCCACCCTATGACCAAACAATAATTTCTAGGACCAAACAGTAATATATATTTTAAAAAATGACCAAACAGACAGTTGACTAGGTCAACATGACCAAACCCATTCTATTATATTATTTATAGGATTATAAGGTAGTTTCAACATTAGTTTTTGTATCAACAAAAAGAAAAATAAAACTGGAAAAGTCAAAACATTTGAGAGACAAATTTTATTGAGATATGAGTTTTCTTACCCAACTGATCGAAACCTCAAACCTCTACCCTAGGCTTCCTAGACTAAGCATTAAACCACTGCACCATATTCTCTAACTTAATTTATATGTTACATTGTAGTATTACAGTTAAATCATAAAATTCTCTTTACCACTAGTATATTAACCTATAGTTAATCTTCACCATGCGGTTGATAAAATTTAACTTTTTTTCTCCTTGGTAAAAGTGAAAATAAATTGAAGAAGCTTACTAGAAGTTTTTTTTTTTTTGGTAAGCTTACTAGAAGTTAAAGCAAAATATAAAATCTCACAATCCACTGAGACTGAGCTAAGATTCAACTCACTGAAGTTAAACATGGGAAAATATGTCATGTACTTATTTGTGATTTAAAAACTTTGGGGAAATGCCAATTCTCAGTAAAAGATTTGTAGTGAATGAGAATCTTGTAACCAACAACTTCTTTGAAAGTTCCAACAGTTGGTTATTGGATGTAAGGTCCAAACCTTTACATAAGATTCTTGAAGGGTTTAACTTAAAGATGATGGGTTTTATGTTTGATAGAAAGATGATTGCCAGGAAATGGGAAGCTGAAGGCTTAATTTTGATAACTAGAGCAGATATGATTATCAAGAATACAGTTCATAAGAAGAGGCGATACAAATTTTTTGGTGCAAGTTAATTATGTTGGTCTGTGCAGAACCATGTTACATTGGTTGGGTGGGATGTGAATGCGACTAGAAAAATAATTATACTTGTTTTGTATGGGAAATAACTGGATTTCCACGTGTGCATGTTGCTGTTGTAGCTTGCCATCTACACCTGGATATCAATAGGTAACTACTATTCTTCTTGTTCAATGTTCTTATTTTAAAGCAATTATTTTGTTGTTGACTATCAATGGGGGCACAATCTATTTTTGTAGGACATAACTAAACATGTATACTGAAACTGGAAACCGTCGGTTTAAGATCATTTCCTAATTCCTAAACTAATAATAATAAGGTTCATTTCCTCATAGTTGGCAACAATATACTATCAAGTTTTGCCAGATGACCGGAAGCATACATTTGCTACCGTTGATGGTGGTTCTTAGCTTAGGGTTAAAATCGTAAAATTGTACATATGACATGACGTCACTATGACCATTAGCACATTTATTGAATCAATCAGCATGCCTACGTAAGAATTACCAGGGTACCTTTTTTTTTACATGAGTCATGTTCCACGGCAGAACCCTTAACACTGACTGACATCATCTATGCCAAACCCTAATTCTCATGCTACCGCGCCAAGGCATGCCAACCATGCCAGCCGCACCACTGTGCCAATGGCAAACCATGCCAGCCACATCTTCGCGCCAAGGCATGCCGACCATGCCAGCCGCACCACTGTGCCAATGGCAAACCATGCCAGCCACATCTCCGCGCCAAGGCATGCCGACTATGCCAGCTGCACCATTGTGCCGATGGCAAACCATGCCAGCCACATCTCCGCGCCAAGGCATGCCGACCATGCCATCCGCACCACTGTGCCAATAGAAAACCATGGCAGCCACATCTCCACGCCAAGGCATGCCCACCATGCCAGCGGCACCACTTTGTCGATGGAAAACCATGCCAGACACATCTCCGCGCCAAGGCATGCCAAACATGCCAGCCGCACCACTATGCCAATGGCAAACCATGGCAGCCACGTCTACCGCGCCAAGACATGCCAACCATGCTAGTCGCACCATGCGCCAATGGCACGCCAAACCCTTGGCCCCACCATGCCAAGCCAACCGCACCTTTCCTTGGCCCCAACCATGCTAGCCGCACCATGCGCCAATGGCATGCCAAACCCTTGGCCCCACCATGCCAAGCCAACCGCACCTTACCTTGGCCCCACCATGCCAAGTCGTCCGTGCCAAACCCTTGGCCCCACTATACCAAGTCGTCCACGGCGTTTTGCCTTGGCCCCACCATGCCAAGCCAACCGCACCTTGCCTTGGCCCCACCATGCCAAGCCAACCGCACCTTGCCTTGGCCCCACCATGTCAAGCCGTCCGAGCCATTTTCCTTGGCCCCACCATGCCGGCCTTCCCTATGCGGCTACCAAAACGAAGGCGTGCGACGATCAACGCCCACCCTTCAATCCTAGATGCAAATCCTAGCCGTCCAAGGTCGCCAAACAACGCATGGTAATCTTTGGCCCAAAACCCTAGTTTTAGCCACGCCAAACCGCGCCAAGGCATGGCATGCCAACCACCTTGCCGCGCCATACCATGCCGGCCTTCCCTATGCGGCTACCAAAACGAAGGCGTGCTACGATCAATGGCCACCCTTCAATCCTAGATGCAAATCCTAGCCGTCCAAGGTCGCCAAACAACGCATGGTAACCTTTGGCCCAAAATCCTAGTTTTGGCCATGCCAAACCGCGCCAAGGCATGCCATGCCACATATGCCAATGACATGCCAACCACCTTGCCACGCCATACCATGCCGGCCTTCCCTATGCGGCTACCAAAACGAAGGCCTGCAACAATCAACGACCACTTTTTCATCTAAGGTGCAGATCTTAGCCGTCCAAGGTTACCAGCTAATGCATGGCAACCTTTGGCCCTAGTTTGGCCGCGCCTAAACAAAGCCAAAACCCTAACTTTTGGCCGCGCCTAAACTAGGCCATATTAAAGTCATACTGATCATGCTTTCATGCCACTGGATACCAAACGAAGGGTTGCAATAATCAACGGCTACCTTTCCTCTTAAGATGCAAAATCTCGACCGTCGAAGGTCACCACCGAGCCGGCAAGTCTCCCAAGCTCAACTTGCCAGACAACAACAACGTGCTACATGTTTTCCATGAAAACACTCGAGACATCAACGCATGTCACAAACTGGGGGATGCTCATTGGGTACTGGTTTGGCGGTTTACAGCGTGCGGCGTACACTACGCCCGTTATAAGAAAGTGTCATAAGCATGAGGCGGTTAGTAAATACAAGGAGTAATGGTGAAACACTTTCTTTTATGGAACATCAATTCCAGGCGTTACCGGTTACCACCTCCTCCCATTTACTCACCCGTTTTCCATTTCTCAATGAGATCAGAGTACGTTTCACTTCGACTTGTATAAATAGGCATTACCTATTTCCACCGAACAACAAGTTCAGGTAAGGATCCTACAACACTCAGAAAACATTTGCTAGCTTTCCATTTGTTAGCTTCCCACTTTCTGATACAAGTCGTAGAAAACAACTACTCTTCTAGAATCAACTATTCTGGTCTCAACACTTTCTTCACTTCCCTCACCAAAACCAACCCTTCTCCTTCACTTTGTGACCGAAGCAAGTCTGGAACGACCATTTATTGGTTTAGGCCGGATTTGTACAGATTGATCTCTAGAATCTAAAGTACTCCCTTGCAGTACATTGTTTAGGGTTTAAATTCGTTTCTCACCCACACACCCGAAATTATCAAAATCAGCAGAAACCGTTTTCACCCTCAAACAGCTACGTAAAATATTTCTACAATAGTTTATCTTAAAAAATAACGTCACAATTTCATTAAAGACTGAAACAGTAAATCAAAATCCTCCAAAAGTTTTTTTTTTTTTTTCATTTTTGAAGCATGAATCCTCCAATTAATTGGTGATATAGGTAGTAACCCATATAAGCACCGCAAACGAAGGCATTATTATTCATCACATATTAGGCAGTTCATACAAATATAGAAGTAGAAATCAAGTGATTCCTATCGAATCTAATTGATAAAATCATAAACCATATGGATCGTATAAAGAAATCACAGTAAAAGAATTAAAGAAACTCGATTTTGAACCGAAGGAATTTATCTTTATTTTCGGCATACCAGGAATCTATTGTATAACAAATCCTTACTTTTAGGGTAGTTTTGGTTTGAGTTCATGTGTGGATAGATTTACTGAGTATTAGAGGGGGGAGTTGGTTACGGATTTTATCTAATTATACTGGCAAATAATGTAATATTGAGGGGGCCTGGGGGGGTCAATATATAGGAGAAACATACTGATAAAAAATAATTTTCACAAATTCTATGGGGGCAGGCGACCCCGGGTGTACCCCTGTGGATCCGCCACTAGGTGGGGAGGCACATTACATGTTGTTAATAGGCTTGTAGAAGCTAAAGGACATCATGCTAATATGTCTATGGTGTTAGTGGACTTCAACAATGCCTTCAACCTCATCAATATAACTGTAATGATGCAGGAAATTAGGAAGCAGCGCCATGCCTTATCAAAATGGATTGAGTTTTTCTTCGCCAAACCTGCACGTCTTTATTGTGGTGAAACTTTCGTCTCTTCCGCTCAGGTTGTGCAACAAAGTGACCCCTTAAGACCTATACTTTTCTTTTAGACCTTACATCCCCTTATACACCATATCGAAAGGATGTGTAAGCTTGACCTCAACGCATGGTATTTAGATGGCGGTACCTTAATAGAGGAGATTACAGAAGTTGCCAACGCCCTCAATATCATTCAAGATATAATGGACATTACAGGGGGATGCACCTCAACATTAGCAAAACCGAAGTATTTTGGCCCACTTCAGATTCGTGCAATTCAACAACAAATGTATTCCATCCAATATAGGCAAACCTTCAAGAGGTGTGAAGCTTCTTTGTGGGCATATTTGTTTGGATACACAGTTTTGTGCTTAGGTAATCATGGGCAGGGTTACTAAGACGATCTGTTTGATGGATTATGTACGTAAACTACGTGACCCACAGAGTGAATTGCTACTCCTTCGCAGATGCGCTGGTGCATCCCGTCTATATTTCACTATATGCACAACAAACATTATTGTTGTTCAAAAAGTTCTGGCGTACTTCGACAACCATCTATACCAATACCTGCGACAAATAATCACGGATGATGGTCCTGGGTTCACTCCATTGCAACAACGCATAACGTCTTCTCCCCTTAGAGATAGTGGGCTTGGTATGTACACTATGTCCGATACCAGTCAATATTGCTTCATTGCTTCTTGGGCTCAAACCAAATATGTACAAGACAACATCCTTCGCAACACGCAAGTTACCGACACTAGCTCCACCTTTCAAGTTGTTATCGACAACTACATATAGGTATCTCTTTACCTTATACTTTCAACATCCAAGATTTTGTCCCCCATCTTATAAGAACCTTGGGAGTCCCTTACTTCGAAGCTGTTAAGAAGGAAATACATGAAATTCTACATGACATCGCGCGTCTTTGTCTTGTGGCAATACAACAACAACAAAAAAATCCCAAAATTATCTCATGGATATTCCTATCAGCGGGCTTAACAAAAGTATTGAGTCACGCCAGTTTAGCTCAGTTCTTTGTTACCGATTAGGTATCCGACTATCTGAGGAAGGTAGTTTTTACTCAAGTTGCAATAAAGAGATGTTTTTGGGAACCATATCCTCCATTACGCCAGCGATGTAGGTCTTAAGTTTCGTCATGACCTTGTGTGCGACACCTTGGTAGATGTTTGCTTCAGAGCAGGTGTTCATGCAAGAAAAGAGGTAGCCTTAGGTATCTTGTCTAACAATGAGGCTGACCTGAGACCAGCTGATATCCTAGTTTACAACTGGGATAATGGGAAAGACACATGCTTTGATGTAACATGCATCTCGTCCTTCACAGGCGGCGGCATCTGTACCTACCAACCTGGACACGCTATTTCTTATATTGTCTCCCGTAAACGTACTAAATATTTTGATAAGTATAGAACTGTTGGTTATGGTTTCTGCGCTTTAGCCTTCTTCACCTAGGAGAACTTGGAGAAGATATGATTGCTTTTCTGAAAAGGCCGAGGAATTGCACAGCTTGTCATGATTACAATGTAAAAATAGGCAACTATTTATTTCATAGAGTCCGACTAGTTATTCAGAAAGGTGTTGGAGCCCGGAAGGATTGGAACTTCGATTGTAGTTCATTTTCCTTTTATGAAATTTATAGTAGAAAAAGTAATAAATAAATAAATAAAAATGGTAGGGTAATATAGTAATCTGAGCAATCTCGGTATAAAGTCCAGAACGAGCCAAGAGCGATAGTAATAAAGGGTATCAATTTTCGTGGTTTCAAAATTATCTCATGGCAGAAGTTGCAGATCTTCATCATCATCTACCACAAGAAGAAGAAATTGAAACCTTAGGTTCTGCTCCATACTGGTATTCTTTCTGTGATCATGACGATGATGATATCTACTCATCATATGAACCTGATCCTGATGAATTTGATCCTTTTTCTCCTTTGAATTTCGATTCCTTTGATCACTCTCTACACACTCAAATCATCTTCGAAGAGCGAGAAACTTGTGTTGAGCTCGTTGGATCTGATGAAGAAGAAGAAGGTTCAGGTTCTGATTCTATTTTAGAACACTATAATCAGGTAAATATAGTTTTCAATTTATTCGAACGCTGTAATCAAGAAGAGGATGAAACTCATGTTACTGATGGTGATGATGATAATAGGTTTAGGATTTTTGATGAAAATGATGAAATGGGTGCTAATTATGTTGAATTAGGGTTGGGTTCTAATAGGGAAATTGGGGATTTGAATGATGATGATGATAATAGTAGATTTATGTTAGAGGAATTTGGGGGTGATAATTATCATGTGAGTAGAAGGGATACTGGGGAGTCTTCTGATGTGCGAAATGTTGAAACTTTTCGAGATGGTGGTCTTCGAGTTGTAGGAATTGGGTCAGATTCTGATTCTGAAGATGGAATTTTTGGGATTGGCTTTCATTCTGGAGAAGAAGATCATGATGGGTTTGGTTGTGGCCCGGAGGACTCGGGTCTTCAACTACGCTGGGATTCTTTACGTTTGGAGGAAGCTCAAAGAGAATTGAATGAGGATTTTGAGTGGGAAGAAGTTGATGAAAGGGCTGATGAGAGAGAAATTATGAATATGATGATTGATGCTGAAGTGGGGAGACTCGTTTCGACTGAGATGCTTTCAGGGGAAGTGGGTGAAGGAGGAGGAGAGACGATGAGGAGGACATTAGAATGGGAAGTGCTTTTGGCTGTAAACAATTTGGATAGAAATGTGGAACTGGAACATGAGGGGGATCATGATGGTTATATTTACCCTGCGGAATATGAGACTCTCTTTGGGCAAGTGGCGGAACATGACAGTTTTATTAGAGGTAATCCACCTGCTGCCAGAACTGTTATAGAAAATCTTACGTCGGTTGTTGTAACACAAGAAGATGTGGAGAATAAGAGTGCAATTTGCGCGGTGTGTAGGGATGAAATGGGAATGGAGGAACAAGTGAAAAAACTGCCTTGTTCTCATTTCTATCATGGAGACTGCATTTTACCATGGTTGGGTATGCGTAATACATGCCCTGTTTGTCGATATGAATTACCTACAGATGATCCTGATTATGAACGGATGAGAACCCGAAGAGCTGTTGATCGAGACGTCTCAAGAGATGATTATGATCAGGTCAGATATGAAATATTTTACGAGCAGTAGATTGTGCATACATTGTAGATAAGCTTTTCTCCACAGGTCCCTCAAATTATTGATCTTTGAAGATGATTTTGGTAGTTATTGTTTGCTGTTGTCTTAGTGAGTATGAAAAGAAACAAAGATATATGTTATTTAACAGTAATGTTTTTAGGATTTGTCGTGTTGAATAATTTGCTCATGATTTTCTTTTGCACATCAGTGGGACTGTGAGATACATGGTTAGCTTGTTCTTGATATCATTTCAATGAAATGTGGATTTTAAGAATATACGGGCCTTGTCTTCATCTTCTTCTGTTGTTTTTTGTTCCGCATGAGCTTTGATACTTATTAGTAGAAAAGAAGAACACGGGAAAATGAAAAAACTGCAGGAATTTGTTTACAACCAAATTAGGAATCTGTTTCTTAGACGACAGTTTTTACATAATACATTACAGCCACTACCACCACCGTAGGAATCTGTTTCTTAACAGGAAACGATTTTTACATGATACACTATCAGCCACCACCTCCGCCACAGGAATCTGTTTCTTAGAGGGAAACATTTTTACATAATACATTAATTATCAGCCACCACCTCCACCAGCACCACAACCTGCACCATCACCACCTCCAGTAGCACCTCCTGACATAAACATTCTTCCATTTCTGCCTGCACGCGAGCTGATTTCTTGAGATCTCTCTTTTTCCTTCTGGTAGTGTCTTCTTATGCATAACACAATCACTAAGGCAAGTACTGCGAAGACTGCTAAGACAGTGAGTGTAATAAAGACCGCAACTCCTGCGCCCATATTCTGAACCTCGTTACACTACCTGTCAGGAGCTTTGATTTTGTTTCTCTTCTGCTTCTTCTGCTTCTTCTTCTTCTTCTTGTGTTGAGCAAAGTAGAGTTGTAGATGTATAACTGTGTTAATGACTTTTTAGTGCTCGAACTTGCTATACGTGTTCACTCAGCAGATATCAACTGTTTTATAGACTTGTTAATGCTTAACTTGTTATACGTGTAACATGTTCATTCAATAATTGGCCGATGAATCGATCTACCATAAAAATAAAAATACTGATTAACACTTCCACTCTCGACAAACTTATTATTCGTCTTTGTATTGTTTAAGTTTAAATCTGAACTTTAGGGTTTTTAAATCTCAGATCTGTTTAGCTTTTCAAGGAAGAATTTGCTACGTAGTGGTCTTCATCATTTTTTTTCTTTGTGGAATTTTATTGAGTTATTCTTGTGCCCACAGAAATGGGAAAATATCTCAAAGTAGTTACTTCTACCCACAAAGTTATGAACTGACTTATTAAAAGGCAGGTATTGAGGCATTTTGTCTTTCAAGGCACACCTAAGCCTGAAAAATGCACTTTATATATTAATTTGAAACTCTTCCATTTATTTTATTGATCATCTTCAAGAATTTATTACATAAAAGATAAGCATAACAAACAGCAAGTAGGCCGCCTGGAAGCTTAACATGACTGCTTATTCTCAAAGTGAGACTCGAGGTATAAACCTCCTGAGCCTTGTAATAAATCGGTGTACTATGATGCACTTTGATCTGGTCGAGCTTACCTTTTGGGTCCTCAAGTGTATGTGCAGAATTATTGTTTACCTGGAAATCCTGCGTTTACAGAAAGCAGCATTTGCATTAGAAGAGATCAGTTTCAGCTAATCCAGTTTTCTCCAAAACTGGCTTATCGTGCTGATAAGAGGAAGGGGATTCTCGAGATGAACAGCATGACCACAATCAGGAACCTCGACCATTTGTGGAGTTTCTTTGCTGTTGTTATTTGGAATTAGGCTAATTTCGTGGCACATCTCTTGAGCAATTTTCTTGAACTTTTTATCCTTTTCTCCAACAACAAACAACAGCGGTTTCTTGCAGTGCTTTAACTCTTCCCACAAGGAGCTGCAGTGCAAACAATTACATTCAGATCAGTTATATAAATTACTGTCTGTTTAACAGTCCAAATCATCATTACAACGATCCCAGGCCAACTATTTCAATATTGATTGTGAATTAACCAGTAAACCAATTTAAAAGAGAAAAGAGGGAGTTTGGATCCTGACAAGATGAGAGTTCAGTTTGGACTGCAGGATCATGTGAACACCCTAGCATTTTGTTTGTCTAGAGAGATAACACCAAAACGAACTTTTGCCCATGTTAGTTCTACATACCCTAATGTTTGTGTTGAGGAATCTTCCCCGAATATAGAAAATAATTATAAAAAATTGTACAAAATTAAAAAAATTAAAAGAAATCTGCCGGCTTACGGTTGCCTCCCAGTGCTTAAATCGGATAGAGATCTTGCTAGAGAGTGAACATCATCATGCTGCATACGGCTGGATATGATTTGCTTAAAGTTTGGATGGTCTCTTAAGCTGCTCAACAGGAACAATTGTTAGGCCTACTTGACTACAGAAACTACACTTGCATACGAAGTCTATCTTTTTGCAGGAGAGAAAACCATCTGACTTTTAAATTTTTTTTATTCAATTGGTTTGAAAGAAATCAACAAGGGAAAGAGAGCGGACAATTACCTCTTCCACAACGCCCCAGTGTACCAGGTTTCCAAGAAGAACTGCAAACCATGTTCTGTGAGGAATCGGGCCTTTGCATCATCCTGAGCCCTTCTGCTTCGCCTTCTTTCACCATCCTTTATTCCAGGACTTCCCGATATTATAACAGCTCCATTGATCTTCATGACAACATTTATATAAAAGTTAGTAGCCGAGTCAAGTTCAGTAAAAAAAATTTATATATTATTTACTGTGTCTGTGTAATGGTCCTAATGGATATCCACCAAATACCTGATTATTGTATCTCAGCGCCATTTGTAATGCAATCCTTGCTCCCATTGAATATCCGATAATAACCACTCTAGTATTGGTCAACTTGTGAATTAGCTTGGACAATAGATTTGAAATTACTTCAGTTGATATGAATGAGTCTTGATTTGCCTTATTGTTGCCGTGATTATGAACCTTTGATCCCCCATGGCCTGGTAAGTCGATTGAAATGCATCTTGCAGTTGATGAAAATGGTTTCATAATGGAAATCCAGTCTCCACTAGTTCCTAGAAATCCATGCAGAAAGACAAGTACATTGTTCTGCAATAGCCATAACCATTTGTAGTTAGTAGTTTTAAGAAGGAAAGCAAGCATGGGATCCAGCTCCGTATTTACATGATGTCGCACAAAATTTGCTCTGAAAATTAGGAGAACTTCTCTTTTTTTTCCAACTGTGAAAATCAACAGAATGCCCCTTTTCCAGGTTTTCAGAGAATACTCACATTTGTTTCTATTCCAGTCTCATGAACTTTGAAAGAACAACTGTAATTCTCGTGATCCACCTTTAGTTCATACGTTTTAAATTGCTCCCCACTATAACTACGCTGAACGATTTTAGGATCGATTTTGAACTTTTGAAGTGCAATTGCAGAATCTTTCAGTGATGCAGCTACTGTGTCACTATAAGGACGACCAAGAATCTTTAGCGGTTCACTGGTAACATCTTCCTTGAGCCATTTATATGTTCCAAGGCCATGGGCTATAGGTTCATGTAGTTCCTTATTCTTCTTCACTCTGCATATTTCCATATTTTGGACTTCAAGATAATGTGAAAACTGAGCATATGTAGATAAACTGAGACTGCTCTCAAATGCAGCACTGACAACAGCCATCTTATTCTGCTGCTGAGCCCACTTAGCAATCAAAGCTGCATTTTCAAATCCACCAACGACACTTGGTTTAATAACCTGACAAGACCATTAACCACAAATTAGATCATGCTGATGAAAATCAAGTGGAAACCTTTACAATGCATATATATTTATGATTCATGTATTTTGAGAGGATTTTTATAAGCTGAATACTAAGGAGTTTTCTTTTCCCAGAGCTTCCCGTTTCCAAGTTACATACAATTCATTTAAAATGTCACTGTACTTACTACAGCAACTATTCCTCTGTGTGTGAATTTTTCAAGCCCAGTGAGAAGATCTCCTTGGATGTTGTCAACAGATTCATCTATCGCTACAGGTAAACTACTTTCTTCACAAAATTTGATAATATCATCTTCCAGTTGCACAGGTTCCTGCATGTAGGAATTAATGGATTCAGTTAGCAACTTAGAAACTGTAGAATGAAAAACTGCATTCTACAGTACCCAATATTATACCAGTCTAAGTAGTGGATTATAACAACCAGTCTAAGTAGTGGATTATAACAACTAAAGAATGAAAAACTGCATTGTATATGGAACAAGTCATTTAGTGTAACTGGAAACACCTTTTTCATTAAAGTATTTTTCTTAGAAAGCCAAAATCAGCTCATCGTACCTCAATATACTGCAGGTCACAAAACTTCACAGTAGCTGCAAACTGACACGCTTCTTCATACGTCCATTTTCGGTTAGCATCTACACGTAGTTTGATCTGGTCCCCAACCCTTTTCCTCACTTCTTGGATAACAGCACCATCCTCCAAGGGATTTCCTCTGCGTGCAACCTGTAGTGAAAAATGTTTGCTCATTGAATCGTCCATGTTACGGTGTTAAAGTGGATACAAGCACTTAACTGCGGTAGAAGAAAAAAATGATACTCATACACGAAATCACCTATTTACCTTCAGCTTTATAGTGGTAAATCCTTCTTCAACTAGTTTCCCGGCAATATGAGCCACCTCCTCAGGCGTCCCACTAGAATCTAGAAGGGCACATATATGTATTCTTGGCATCCTATTAACCGTGGTTTCTGTTTCAAGTAATTTTGACTTGGGAGTTGCAGATTCATGACTGAGCAGCAAGTCTGAAAAACTACAACCTTCTCTTGCTGCTATTGCATTGAGGATTGCCATCTCCAAACCACATCTAACACTTGGTGATATTGAGGTTGGCTAAGAAACGTTATTAAAAGAAAAAATTTGAATATGAGTTTCATCAAGAATGTATGCATCAAAACAGCATATATTATTGTACTTCTGATTTTACGTATACCAGATAGACATACCGGAATACCAAATTGTTCCCAAATCCAGGAAGAGAATGACCCGTTGAGCAAAGGAAGGAGATAACTAATCTTAACTCCTTTGATCGTGTGTAGAAGAAACCGTAGTTGCTCCTCCACATCTAACATACTTTCTTTGTGGATCTCAAGAGGGGCAATCTGTTGAAGGAATAATAACTTAAGTTAAAAAGAATGATTACATTAGAATTGGTTAGAGAAACACTGAAAGTAATTATGTTAGCTTTAGGAAGAAGGCCATGGAGTTACCTCACCAAAACCTACAGTTCCATCATCAAGATACAAAGATATAAGGAACCCTTCTCTATGAAATACAGAGGACTTATCGCTGAGGGGAGTAGAAGTAGGTGGAGCAGAGAGTTGAATCCTGGAACAAATCATATCTCTGAATAAGTATTACATATCGGACACATGTAGACCATGGACATTTTAATTGCCTTCATATTTTGAACATTTTCTCTTTCCAACAACTTAGCGGTGCATAAAGAAAACTTGCCTATACAATGAATAATCCACTTGGTGGATCCTACAAAGGAAGAACCCACTCGATATATGATCCAAAGATGAAAGTCTTGATAGGTTATGAAAGGTATGATCTGCTACTTGACAAGCATATTCACTCAAGGTTCTGCAAAGCAACACAAAATTTGGTATTATAGCAAACAAAACACTAGGCCTACTAGTTAGAATATCACATGCAGAGCAAGGGATAGTGAAACCTGTGAAACTTAGCATTGTCTTCGATGCTGCTTTCAACTTCTATTAAGCAGTCGGTCTGTTCCTGCTCTGCTATCATTAAAGCTTCTCGGAGTTCCATTTTTGTTCGCACTTGTAAATGCCTCACGCTACACTTCCACAGTTTCAGGGACAATTAAAACGACTTGAAAATTAACTTGCATACATCCTTACAAAAAGGAAAAGAATGATATCAAGTTCTTAACATGTGACATCACGTCCTAATAGGTGTCATCAAGATGCTACCCTTTCTCCAACAACTGAAAGAAATTTGAAAAAGCCAATAGCCTAAGTAAAGATCAATGTTGCTAGGAAGAGTGATCATCCCATTTAAAAATTTTCAATTACATGGCAAAGTGGCTGGTTTTATAAGGGGGCATAGTATCACAGGCGAGTGATAAGTTTTGGTTGTATTACCTATGAGCTTCACACAGCTTGCCAATGGACGTGTTATGGGAGGTGTAGAAGAACTGGTTTAGTACACTTGGTTCAGTTACATTTGCAATCGGAAGAAGACTAAAAATTGCTCCGCCATGATTGTTTGTCACAACAATCGTCATTGGTTTTCTCCTTGACCTGCATAAACAGTAGTCCATCAACATCTGCAATTTGAATAATTTATAAAATCATGACTATGTATTGAAGGATATCTATCACTTGAGAAGGGGAAGGTGATGCCACTTTAGCAAATGGTGGGGAGGATTCTTACTTATGATTCAAAATTGCCAATCCATTTGTATCATAAAGGAAAGAAATGTCCCCAACAACGCAAAACACCTGAACATAGTCATGAAAACAGTAGCTTAAGTAGGGTTTTCTCAAGTTGAATTTTGTGTGTTATGACAGAATTATGTTGCTTGGTTATACTAGTAATGCAGAAAGAAATTCAGGACCAGATTCATGATGAATGAAAACTTGATAGGAAGGAAGCTATGTCATAGCTATGATTTCATATATCCTGAGCAGTCTGGTTTGGCCAAATAGATCGATATACAACTAAGCAAACCTTAAAACTGAATTACTTACTCGCTTATTGCATCCCGCTGCAAAACCAACAGCTGTACTAAGTAATCCATCAATACCACTTGCTCCCCTATTCCCAGCCACTTGTATCCCGAGGCATGGTAACTCCGAATCTGACCTAACAGTTTCAACATCAATTGCAGGTTTCGTCCAACCACACCCATACATCTCTGCATCACGAACTACCATGCTGTTCCCGATAAACAATGCAGCATCACTTGGAAGTGCTTCCGAAATTATGCGTGCAACATGAGGTTCAGTCAGTGAGCATTCAGAACGTATTTGGAATTCAATTTCCCGAGCAACCTAGAAACACAGCTAATTATCAATGCCAATCGTATCAACTTTTTCTCAGTCAGTGAAAACCAACAACGGTACACCTTAAAAGTTACAAGTATTGAATAAATATACAAGACCGATCACTACATTTAGAAAGAACCCTAGGATGATCATTAAAGGAAAACTCTACCCAGTTGGACACAAATTACCTCATGGACTGATTTTGAATGGTCAGTTCAAATTCCACGAGGTCAGAAATGATAATAGATCTGCAAGACTATACTGCATGAAATGTCCGAGTTTTTTCTAATTCTCCGAATGGTTGCAAAACCGATAGTTGGAAGTAAAATGACATTGAACAAAAGCAAGATGGATAATATCTCCTACCGGGTGAACTTAACAGTCCAAGCTTTTAATTATGCTATAACTGTTCTACACAAATCCATGGAACCACGGTTCTTCAGGTCACGATGAGGCTTGTATGTTGGAATGAAACAAAAGATATATGATGTTTAATATGGATAAGATATAACTAAGAAGGAAGTAATCATATGAGAAACAGTTACCATTGTATTCAAAGCTTGCAGACAATCCTTCCATTTGCTGGTCATCATCCTTGGAATGTCAACATTCAGTAAACAATCAGCAAATGCACTTATCGAACTTTGAATCCTATGAGTTACAATATGAGAAGGATCGTGACGAAAAGGATGCTTGTCAACCACAATGTATGGACATGGAGCACAGGCCTCTATCATCTTACTTATGCGTTTGCTCGTTATCCTGCTACCTATCTGTTGAAATGCAAAACACGAATTGAGTGCACAATATGAAATCATAGGCGCATTCGTTTCTGAGAAAATGTTTTCAATGAACTTAGTTCAAACTGAGCAGTCATGCTTTACATAAAACACTGGGATATATTTTCCATCCTGACAAGGTTTTGTTTAGGAGAACACCATCATCAATATAAGGTGACAGACAGTGAAGGCATACCTGAATTATCATATCTGCATGTGCCCAGCTTCTGACTGAATCTGAGAGAAGAGCATGATCAAGATGATCTATAAAAAGTAGTTTTTCATCAATTTCAGGAAATGAAGTCAAAACTTTTCTAAATCGTAGACCCGACAAGATGTCAGCTACAATAGGCCAGGAGAGGTGTTTAGCCAAGAGAAGAGCTTCCCACATCTCATTCTCTGTTTGAAGGGCTCCTATTATGAGCAGCCCTTTGTTAGCGCATTGAATCAAGTTTACAACCTCATCCATTTGTATACATGGATGTGAATGATGCATCTCTATGTATTTAGTGAATGGTTCAGTACTTGATTTCCAAAGGTCTAATCCTTGCAAGCAGCTCAACCTCCATTGTTTTGGAGTATTTTCTAATGGCTCTCTGAAAGCACAGTTAATATGAACAGGACCATATGGTGCATGGGTTGCCCAGTGAACAGCAGAGTCAAGAGTTGTAAGAACCATTCGTGCAGGAATATCATCAGTTGGAGGAGGTAGGTTGAAGAAATATCTCACAAATGAACCGAAATGGTTGACCTGAAATTCAAATAGTTAAAGCTTAAGTAGTCAAATAAAACTTTTGAATTGAAGATGTAATACCAGACAAATTGCAACCTGAATCGGAAATGCTGATGGGCATTCTATATGGACAATTGACATCTAAAAGCATCCACCATCCTGAGCACTATTGGCTATCTGTTCTTACCAAGTTAGAATGTTTCGAACTTTTTCCTCCATGAAATGGCTTAATTATGCCTCAACAGCGCTACACCTCACTTTCTAGAGGACAATGCACCACATTACAGTACTAGTGTTTTCCCAGAGACTCACATGTCATATAGGCGAACCATTCATGGACTACTTTGAATGCATCTCATGATGCCCCGAGTAGTTGGTTGACATGGTTCACATCCCACAAAACTGTAACAGGAAAACCCTTATCCACTATGAATATACCATCGGTGTCTTTCCACAAGGGATCAACAATGTTTATGCGAAAATTTCGAGTTGTATTCTATCACAAGATCCTAAATCAATCTTCTAGTTATACTGGTATTGGACAGTATGGTTCAAGAATCTTAGGAGGCTAAAGTTCGATACCTCTACAATTTTATCAGCAGTTGGACACACCAGCAAGAGTTGATCTTAGAAAAAAAATTCTATCCATATACTACACATAGAGACATTTAGGTGAGCTTTCTTAGCATCTTACGAGACATCAAGGCATCAGCGCCCAAACTAAGAGCGAGAAGAAGTATTTCAATTCAACACAAGCTGCATAACATACACAGGTGTGTGATGGAAATAGTAACCTGATTGATGGCTTGGTTTGCTCCAGCATCCAGCAGCTCTGGAGGACGATCTGCTGTGAGCAATAAAAGTGGCACAAAATTTTGACTAGCCTCCACAACCTGCATATAATAGGTTATCATGATTTATTTTTACAGAGATGATATATATACATAGGATGCACATGACTCAGATCATTCATGGATAGTCATATGGAACAGCTAGTGTAATTTACCTTGAATATGGATGAGAGTGATACACAGAATAAACATAAATAATTAACTCAATTAAAAGAAAAGATAACAAAGAATCTCACTGCTGGAAAAAGATTGGAGACTGCAGTGCCTGATGACGTTATTACTACTGCTGGTTTGGTAGACCCTTTTGCATAGCCAAGAGCATGAAAAGCAAGTGAGCGTTCATCATAGCATGAAATACAAGTTGTGAGGGGGTGAGTAGATGCAGAAACTGCAAGTGGAGACGATCTTGATCCTGGAGCAATGCAAAAATACTAAAATAGAGAGAAAATTAGAACGTAGAGGAGAACTGAAAGGCTAAAAGCATTGAGTACTTGTTCCACTTACTATGGTTGAGGTGTACAAGATATAAACATGTAAAAGGAGATAATATACTGAAGTAGCTGGTATATGCGTCGGTGGTCAATACATAAAACTTACCGTCAAACCAAGTCTACAGCATTCCTCAATAATAAGTGTTGCCCACACAGCATTGATGTTGGCAGACTTTTGCAATGAGTAACTCCTTTCACCAGGACGATCCAACTGAAGATACATATATGAGAGAAGTTCTTTGCTAATTAGACACTTTAATACTCCAATAGGATAAGTGAACTCTTTTACAATACATGCACGTCAACACAACCGAAAAGCTAGACCATGCAAATCATATGTGAGATGTGAGACGAGAGAGGAAAAAGGAACAGCAACTAATCATAACCGGGTTACCGTTGACAATTCAAACAAGTTAACTGGTCAAGTAATGGATAGGTACCATGTTACCAGTAAATTCAATGGTTGGTGAGAGCCTGAAATAAAACTGAGAAGAACTTTGAGCCCTTTCCTGCAAGAACGGTAACAATAAATCAGTTGGGTCACTATTTTCATCTATTGTGGCTTCCAGACAAACTTGTCTTACTAGTTCCAGAAAACAGTTAATGCTTTCTGCAAAACATATGTAGAAGTAGATATTGAAGGACTATCTAGTACCAGGATAAAGGTAATACCAGTTGCAAACGGTTAGCAGCAGTAACCTCTTCAACTAGCGAATTAACATTTATACATACCTGCAAATAAGAAAGCTGTCAAATTGGGCCATTCAAGTGCTTCAGAATAAGCAATTATATAGAGTACAACCTAACCTATTAATCAACAACATCGCAATGGAAGTTCTTGGCTGCTTCTTTTAATTGAAAAGAATCAGCTTATTTTTTAATGCCTGCTAGCATAGAACGAAATCAATCGATAAAGAGCATATGCATGAGAAACAACTTGCACGTCACTGGTGATAAAATATGACATACTAAGAAAACAAACAGCCATACTCTTATTGCAGTCCTGCAGAATTACTTAAAAGTTCTGAAGATAGTAAGGACAGCTAAAAACAAAAATAAGAGTGATTCAAGGAATACCATTTTGTCATCCACCAGATTAGCCTGAGTGAGACCAGAGCTAACAAACTTATTCTGGCAGATCTCATCTGAAATTGATAAACCACTGACCACCTGAAATGAAATTACAACAAACATAATCAAGATTATACTCAGAACAAATTTTCGATTCACAAAGCATTTAAACATATACAGTGTAGAGTTGGTTGAAGATAGCGACCACATGCTACCTGGTCAAGAGATAGCTCCAAAGACCTCATGGCTTCGTTGAAGGAACGAGGTGAAGAATAATCCCAGGCCAGTGTTGCTGCTAAGAGTGAAGTACTGCCATATTCATCCAGCTCAAGCTGTGATACCAGACAGAAGAAAAACAAAAGATGAACCAAAACTATATAACTAAGGCATTGTCAACTTTTACATAACAATGATATAGTCTGTAAGTTGGAAAAGAATGTGTTCCAAATTAATTCCCAAAAGAATGAGAAAAAGTAATTTCACCTGAGGGATGAAATAATAAGACGAACCATTCTCACGCCTCATTTTATATGATTCTGTGTCGAAATGTATGCCAACGAATCCATAAGCTCTAATCAAGGGTGAAGCAACTGAAAGGTACCTGCAGCAGAATGGAGCAAGATTCTTCAAAGCTTTAGTTACGTCCCATAACACATAGACCTTAAGTCCAACAATCCATACGGCCGCAACATTATGGCATTTCAGGCGAAGGAAGTTATTACCTTTTGATTGAGCTTCGTTCTTTGGAGGCATCTGTAGTTTTACACGTAAATTGAGCAGCAGCACTGACTCCGGAAACTCCAAGCAATCCATTAGGTAAATGCAAGTCAACACCTTCTTTATCAACATCCATCTTAGAAAGATAAAACTGCGGAAACACTTCTGGTGTCTGAGGTTGATTGCACAACCAATTCCATGCCTTTGTGCTTGGTGGGACTGCAACCTACACTCATTAGGAAACATTACCGCCGTGACTCAAAACATTCAATGTAATAGATGAAGACTCGGAAACAACCACAATCTACTGAGCTGAATAAAAATGAATATACCTGAAACCGCAAAATGCCGCTTCTAGAACTAGGTGAGTTCAATTTCAATTTATCGATTTCAACTTTAATCTTTTTAATTCCATGTTCAAATGTCAAAGCTGGAGGTAATGTTCTTGTATAACTAAGCTCTACTGGTAATTCAGAATCCTCCTCCTCTTCATCATCATCATCACCACCAGCTTCCATTGATGAAGAAGAATACAAACCAGTCTCCACTCCCTTACCGGAAATCACTCTTGCAAGAAACTAATCAATAAACGAAACCAAAAAAAAATGAAATAAAATGAAATAAAATCAATATAACATAATGAACATAAAAATGAAGAGATAAAGAGAAGATTATAAAACCTTCAATTTAGGGTTTCTGTGGTAAAGTAGAAGGTGAGAATTAGTTGGAAAAGATTGATTATTGAGAAATGGAAGGAGAATTGAAGTGGGAAGAGATGTTTTTCTTTTAGTTTGGAGTATGGCAGAGTAACGAGGTGTGTTCAAAGGATTTTGTAGTGTAGTTAATGTAACCTCTTTCATTATCTCTTTTCTCTATCAAACAGTAGTACTTTTTATACACTCTTTAACTGTATTTTCTGTACTTCTCTTTTTATTTAATGGAGATTTTTCTTAAATAGAAGAAGAGGATAGAATAGGAGGGAAGTTCAAAATTTGGTCCGATTTTGACATACAAATAAATAATAATGCAGCGTGATTTATGTAGGGGATTAAGTGAAGAGCATGGCCCTTGTTCCTTGAGGAGGTGGGTAGGTTCAATGTGAAATATTCACGATGTGACATCTCTAAAGACTTAAAGGCGTAGACAAATAAAACTCACACATTGAATGGCTCGCTTCCTATTCGCCGAAATAAGGCTTTTTTGAGTTCTCGCTATGGATCTCATTTCAAAGCAGACAAATCCACGGCTATCTATCACAGATTTGCACGTGAGGCGTTTTTCTTTTAAAACTAAAACTTAATAATCCAGATTCATGAGTTCTCGCTACAGATCTGCCTTTTCAAGAGTTTTCCTTTTCAAAAGTAGTCTGAAAACAAGGTCCATGATTGTTTATTAGAGGATTTGTATTGCGAAAACTAGACCGATGGAGTCTTTATGTTTCTCTTTTATTAAGGCCCTTGGGCAGCTCATTTCCTTTTATTCCACAAATTTTGCGGATACGAATGGCACTAACCCGATCCTCGTGGATATCTTTGGTTCTCTTTATTTATTCCCCTATGCAGAAAAGGACTAAAAATGGAAAAGATACTAGAGGCAGGAAAAACCAAAGCCTCATCAAAGGAGACACCGAGGATTATCCCGGTCATGACCCGAAGCAAGCAGAAAGGAGGCAAAGCTAAAACAGCTACTCAGAGGCAGGATGCTGCGGAAATCACCTCACGTATGAACACTAACTCCATTGCAGCCGCGGCTCTCAAAGCAGCAGCCACAAAGAACAACGCAACTGTTGCGGCCCTCCAGGCTACAGAAGCTAACAAGACTTTGGTTTCAAACCAAATCCGTCAACAAAGAGAAGGGGTGAAGAATCTATGACACATCAGCCCGCACATCCACCAATCTTCGGAATGCCGTCAACCAACGGTCAGAATCAAACCATACCAGTGGTTTTAGTACCGCGGGTGGAAGCTCAACCGAGGGGACCAAACTTGGAGATACCAACAATTGAAGCTGATCCTCTACCACCCTTAATACACACAGTAGACGAAGTGGGAACTATGGCCGTAGGGGTACAAGCCGGAACTCCCAATCAGGGATCAAACCAGTCCCACCGACTGATGACAGAGCTCGAAGAATTGAAAAAGAGCCAGCAGGTCTACGCAGATGTCGTAGCTCTTCTGGCCAGAGAGAACCAAGACTTGAAAGATAGGATTGCCCAAAGCACGAAGACTAGCCAACAACTGGACGAAGCAAATTCTAAGGCACCAGAGCCTAATCGAGACCGAAGAATCATCCTAGCAAACGCCGCTAGGGGAAGCAGTGCATCCAATCCGTAATATGCCGCCGAAGACTTAGACTATTATGACAGTGAAGATCGAAGAAAGAAACGCTCAACTGAGCATGAGAACATGGGACATTACCGCGCAATGGAAGAGCTGCGTGATGAGATGATGGCTGAGATCAGGCAGTTAAAAGCCAAACAAGGAGGAGGAAGGCTTGAAGAGGTGATGAAAGAGGCTAATTACACACCCCTAACTCATCGCCTGGCAAATACCCCCATTCCGTTAAAGTGCCCTGTCCCAACTTTTGAATGCTATGACGGATCCAGTGATCCCACGACACATATCCAGTATTATAATCGTATCTTAGCCCGATGGAGTCAAAACGACGCCGTCCTCTGTAGGTATTTCCCATCAAGTCTGAAGGGATCGACTTTGTCTTGGTTTGACAACCTGCCACCTGATTCCATCAACTCCTACGATCAACTCGCAGAGAAATTCTTGAGAACCTACATGTACAACAAAGCTGTCAACACCGGAATGGATAAACTTTTTTCTCTGGAAATTGGTTACAAGGAGAACACGAGGGAATACACCAACAGATGGCACAAGATCTGCCAAGCCATAGGGAGTGTGGATCCCGTAGTGAGCATCAACTGCTACAAGTGGGGATTAGACCGAGTGAGTCCACTATTTGTTGAGATCCACGGAAGCGTACCTAAGACAGAAGGAGATCTTCGAATAATTATTGAGAAGTATGCTCGTCTTGAAGAAATCCAGCGTGAGAACCCGAGGGCACAAACGCAGAGGTCTCACCATACCAATTCCGCAGAACAAACCAGCGGGGCCAAAAGAAATAGCTCAGTGGAACGACCGCACGAAGATAAGAAGGAACGAAGAGATGAACGACGAAAAGACGATCGAAAATTCGAAGATCAGGTTTACACGAATCTCAATGCTAGCTACGCTCGGATCTTGCGAGAGATCAAAGGAAGAGAAAATTTGGAGTTGCCGTGGTCTAAGGTAAAACATCCCCCAAGGACCGAGAAGTCTAAAGATTACTGTGAGTATCATTGCTTCAATGAACACCAGACCGATAAATACAAAAACCTCAAAATAATGATCCAAAAATTGATTGATGCTGGCGAACTCAAGCAATACATACGAAAGGAAGTCACCGAGGACAGATCCAAACGAACCAAGCAAGTCCAACTTCCAGAGGGAAACCGCACAATCAACATCATCTCGTGTTCCGAAGCCGCAGGGCCCTCACTTACATCGCAGATAGGAAAGAGGCTACGAAAGAAATTCGAAGACCACTGCGAATTATATAAGATTGATGGCTTAGAGGTGGACGAGCACGAAGAGTGGATGGACACACCTATCATCTTTGATACTGAAGATATCAAAGAAGATATGGAAGACCATAACGATCCCTTGGTCCTCACACTACCAGTGGCCGGATGTAACCTCAAAAAGATCCTCATCGACTGGGGAAGCTCAGTGAACGTTCTATTCTACGAACGCCTTCAAACGGATGAAGCTCCATGATGAACAGCTGATGACCTCTTATACACCATCTACGGGTTCAACGGAGCGCCCACAAAGCCATTGGGAGACATCGTGTTGCAGGTGAACGCCGGGCCCATGAAAGTAGAAACACGATTCAGCGTGGTAGACGCCCCATCCCCCTATAACGCCATTATTGGACGAAAGTGGGTACATAAACTCAAGGGAGTGGCAGCAACTTACTACCAATATCTCAGGTTCCCTACACCCGAGGGAGTAATGGAAATCAAGGGAGATCGGGTCTCTGCAAAAGAGTGTCAGGCCACTCAGGATTGTATCAACAACGAACATGAAGAGCAGCGAAAAACCCGAAGGATCAAAAATAAAGAAGCTGCGAAAGAAAAGGCCATAGACCTGTTCCTCAAGGAAACCGCAGGGAAGGGCTTGACAAAAGATGATAATGTCCTTAACACAGAGGCAAGTACTTCATCAGCCAACGAAGGACTGAAACATACCAAATAACAATTAAAGAACGTCTCAGTCCTTGGGGACCCGAATCCGGTGTTCACACCAGTGGAGCCCGTAAAAGAAATCAACATAGGAACGGAAGAAAACCTGAAGATGATCAAAGTAGGGACCATAATGGACTAAGAAAGAGAAGATTCCTTAACAAAATTACTTAAAGAATACGCGGATGTATTCGCCTGGAAGTTAGGAGACATGCCGGGGATTGATCCAAAAATAATCCAACACGAGCTGCGCATCAAACCAGGCACGCCACCTTTCAGGCATAAAATAAGAAAAGTTGCACCAGAGTATCATAAGGCAGTAGAAAAAGAACTTCGGAAACTACTAGAAGCAGGCTTCATCAAGGAAGTCAAATACCCTACATGGATCTCCAACATGGTCGTCGTTCCTAAGAAAAATGGAGGGGTTAGGATATGCATCGAATTTACTAACCTCAACAAGGCATGTCCAAAAGACATTTATCCCCTACCGAGCATAGATCAACTGGTTGAAGCAGTGGAAGGGTACGAAGAGCTGTCATTCATGGACGGATATTCTGGTTACAACCAAGTAGCCTTGGCAGAAGAAGATCAACTACACACAACATTCTACACCCCGCATGGCCTTTATTGCTACACTAAAATGCCCTTTGGACTTCGAAACGCAAGGGCAACTTACCAGAGAATGGTCGATGCTATCTTCAGGCCATGGATTGGTAGTACCCTAGAAGTCTACGTTGATGACATGCTCGTCAAAAGTAGGCTGCGCAAAGATCACCACCAGGACCTGAGAGATATTTTCGAAGCAATGAGGAAACATCACATGAAAGTAAATCCAGAAAAATGCACCTTCGGTGTCACCTCAGGGAAATTCCTCGGATATCTGGTAACAAAAAGGGGTATTGAGGTAGACCCCGCGAAGATTCAGGCCATAGTGGAAATGCCATCTCCGAAGAATTTAAAAGAAGTGCAAAAGCTCAATGGGTCCTTAGCAGTCTTGGGCAGATTTATTGCCCGATCCTCGGACAAATGCAAACATTTTTTCAATATTATCAAAAAAGGGAGTAAGTTTGAATGGACCGCAGAATGCGAAGAAGCCTTCCAAAGAATCAAGGAATACCTGGCTTCAATTCCAATCCTGCAGAAGCCTGATCCTGATGGGGTTTTGGCATTGTACATAGCAGCGACAGAAGACGCAGTTAGCGCAGTGTTGGTCAAAACCAATACGAAGATAGAACATCCTATCTATTATGTCAGCAAGACCCTCAATTCTGCGGAAAGGAATTACACGAAGATCGAACAACTCATCCTGGCATTAGTATGAGATACTCAAAAGCTGAGAACCTATTTCCTAACTCACTTCATCCGCGTCCCATGCAAAGCACCACTGGAAGCAGTCCTCAAAAGCGCGGGAAAAGTAGGTAGAATAGCCAAGTGGAACACCCACCTGGACCAATTCAACATCATTCATGAAATTCAACATTCCCAAAAATCCCAAGTATTGGCGGATTTCTTAGCATACCTCCCCCTGGACAACGATGAAGAGATTAGGGGAATACCATAAGCCGACGAGGAAAGCAAGGATCCAGTTGATGTCCTCGAACCCGCGAGTCAAAGACAATGGGAAGTCTTCGTTGATGGTTCCAAAAATAAGGAAGGGGAAGGAATAGACATTGTCATCACCACCCCAACTGGAGAAAGGATCGTACAGGCACTCAGGTTAGAATTCAAAGAGCATACTAACAACATCGTCGAATACGAGGCAGTCGTACATGCCCTCCACTTGATAATAGAGATGGGGGTAACTGATGTAAGACTGACAAGTGATTCGCAGCTTGTCATACGACAAATAGGGCTCGAATACAATGTGTACGACGACACCCTCTCAGCTTACATGGCCTTGGTCCAAACATTGGCATCACAAATTCCGAACATCAAGTTCCGGCACTTATGCAGAAGGGATCTCAGGCACGCGGATGCCCTAGCATATATATCATCCATGCTGAAGGACAAGAATATCGAAGCTATCAAAATAACAAGGGTATACGAGCCTTCGATTGCATCACAATTTTCCTTTGTTACAAATCAAGATACAGTGGAAGAAAATATCGAAGATCAGGTGGGAGAAGACATCCGTAACGATTTTGAAGAAGAATATATCCAAGAGCAAATCAAGACGAAGATTTCAACAACGAATATGATTGGAGAATGATGATCCATGCGTTTCTCAAGGATGGAATCTTACCCGCGGATCATAAAAAAACCAGGAAAATACTCTCCAAAGTAGGAAGATATGATCTTTGGGATGGGGTCCTGTACAAGAAATCTTTCCTCGGACTGTTACTACGTTGCTTATCCAGGAAAGAGGGGCATCGAATTCTAAACGACATCCATTATGGTGACGCAGGGAATCATAGCGGCATGAGATCACTAGCCGACAAAGCAAAAATGCAAGGATATTACTGGCCCACAATGATACAAGATGCTGCAAGAATGTCCCGACGATGTGAAGAATGTCAGCGTTTCGCCAAAAAGATACACGCACCAGCAACAACGTTGAATTATGTGGATAGTCCGTGTCCATTTGCAAAATGGGGCATAGATATCGTTGGGCCTTTCATCGAAGGATCAGGGAAAAGACGATTTTTGATAGTAGCCACGGACTACTTCAGTAAATGGGTGGAAGCAAAAGCCTTAGCCAGGATCAGAGACGTGGACGTGTTTACTTTCATATTCCAAAACATTATTTGCAGGTTCGGCATACCAGCGGAAATCGTGTCCGATAATGGTAAACAATTACAGGGGAAAACATAGACATGCTCTTCGACACTTTCAAAATAAGGAAAAACAAGTCCAGCCCCATATACCCTCAAAGCAACGGACAAGCGGAAGCTACTAACAAGAACCTCGCCCTTATCCTCAAAAATCAATTAGACGAACACAAGGGGCGATGGTGTGAACATCTACACAATGTATTATGGGAATACAGGACAACACGAAGATATGCCACTGGGGAGTCCCCATTTCTCCTCACTTATGGAGCTGAAGCAGTCATCCCAACATAGATCCTCATGCCAACCACAAAGACCGAAGCATGGGAGAAAAATATCACAACAGACATGATGTTAGAGAGACTGGACGACCTGGAAGAAAGGAGGGAAGCAGCATTGCAAAAGATGGAAAATTATCAACGGAGATTAGCGAGAGAGTACAACAAAAAGGTTAAGCTTCGAAATTTTGTAGAAGGGCAGTATGTGCTAAGAACAATCCCGCAGTATCAACGAGAGAAGAAATGGGGAAAGTTAGCACCTACATGGGGAGGACCTTTTATAATACACGACATTGCGGGAAACGGTTCCTACTATCTTCGCAATCTGAAAGGCGAGGTCCTCCGGCACCCTTGGAATGCTAAATGGCTCAAACCGTACTACCCATAGGAGCAGCGCAGCTTTGCATCTGCGTGAAGAATACCAGAAGAAGAAGGCAGCGTAACCGCTTTACATGTTTCTATCTCTGGACGAGGAGTAGCAGGCCTCAACCTTTCAATCAAACAAACTTTTTGGGAAATCTTCAAGAAAACGAAATGGTCAAAAGGCCCGCTGGGTGAACGCATGTACATTACATAATAAATTAACAATATTGGGGAAAGTAGCTAATCTACAATCTCTCAGGGCTCCCCTATCAGTGTCTATGAGTGTAAGACCTGGGGGAAGGCACCCAAAAGAAAGAGATACCCAACCAATTTTAAGGCAGCGGGTCGACGGAATGGGTGCATGTAAATATCTCAAATAATCATCCCATATCCTAGAACGTTGCCTCGTCCACCACCGTTTGGGAATCCTCTGACCCAGGATTCTCCAGCGGGGTGACAGGTCTCAAGACGATCACAAAGGTATTTACCTTCGGTGTCGCACCCAAACACTCTCAACTTTTTACAAAGCAAGTTATTTCTAGTTTAACACTTCACAATACTTAAAATAAAAATGAATTGAAAACGCAGGTATGCCAAAAGGATGATCCATTTCATAAAGAGTTGATTACAAGTTCAGCAAATAAGATAAAGCAGGAAACACATCAAAAAATGATCCGAAATTATATAATCAACAAGGATCAACTTTCTATGACTAATAAAATAAATCTACTTGGACGATACAGCTCCATCAACAGGGTTGTCTTTGCGAGATGAAGGTACGCTACCACCTGAAGAAGGCCCAGAAGAACCAGGCAAGGGCGCGGGAAGGGGACGACGCGGATAATTCTTGACAAGACCATGTTCGACTTTAAGATCAAGTTCAATCTTATCTAGGACTTTGTTGGTCTCTTCAGCCAACTGACATCGATCTTTATAAGTGATAACAGCGGTCCGCTGGTTGTCCTGAGACAGTAATGCAGATAGGCGTTCCGCCTCTTTGGAGGCGATCTCTGCTGCTTCCTCACGAGACGCGGAAAACCCTTTGAAATAGTTGGCTTGTCCTTCCTGCTGCACTAAGGCAGATTGAGCTTTTTTAAGCTCATCATTTGCTGCGTGAAGCCGTCCCTCGAGTGTTGAAAACAAGAAATACCAAGGGGTTAAAACGAAGAAATAACAGAATCACACTCGATAAAACGAGGTTATACCTTCGACATTAGGCGAAGCCTCTTCATACTCATTAACAACTGCATCCCGAGCCTCATCAAGAAAGTCATATTCGTCGGATAGTTTCTTATAATCCGTTTGAAGGTTCGTAAGATCAAATTGACTCGCGTCTAAATCTACCTGCTTCATTGAATCCAAGTGACGAAGATGGTTGACTTCGTCATTCATCTCCCCCATCCTTTTATGGAGTCGATACACATTCACTTCAAGATCTCTTTCAGATTCCACTTGGCGAGCAACATCAGCTCGAGACGCTGCTAGGGCTTTACTAAGAGCACCAACCTCAGCCCTAGCATTATCTCTTTCCTCAGAAAAATGCAGCATACTATCCCTAACCCCGGGGCCTAAGAAAGAACGAGCCTGTTGTAACTCTCCTTCCAAAAAGCTCACTCTAGCCTCTAAGTCTGAAGCATGTCCTCGAGCATCACGCAGGTTGTCACGCGTCCATAGCAGCGTACCATTAAACAGACGACGGTCATGATTGTACTTATTTTGCATATCAACCATCAGTGTTCGCTTTTCACGCCACTCAGCTGCTAAGGCGTTGTGCTCATCAGCACGAGCATTCCACTTTACGGCTTCGCTTTTCAACTTACCCACCAACTCTGCAATGCGGGATTTCTGTCGTTCACTTTCTTTCCGAAGCCATATGAGCTCGGGGACTCCACCCACTGAAGATAGGGTGGGGAGACTGAGACAGAACACCAAAGTACAAATAGGGAATCACGAGGAGTAAAAGACCAATAAAAAATACGAACCTGTGAGGGACGATACATTTCTGCGAGCTTGCTCCAATTCGTTGCGGACTATAGCAAGTTCCGAACGGAGACTCTCCTCGGCATTACCCAGCCGCTCCTTTTCCTTCAGTCGACCCTTCAGTTCACTTATTTCCATCTCGGCCGCAGATAGTTCTTCTTCTCTATGACGAAGCTTAGCCTCCAACTTTAAAGACTTTGCTTTAAAGAATTGGTATAGAACATGGTTACAATGTTCGCTCCTCATCATCTATGTCACAAACAACAAACATTATTATACCCAAGGGATCGGATATCGCGAAGAATACAATGTCCGTATATCATGAGGGAATCAGTACAAGGATTTACCTCTAAGACACGCTGCTGGGGAAAACCGTATTGGTACCCATCAGCTATGGCCATCATATCAGCAACAGAGGAGGGAGGATCAACCACTAGGTTAGCTTCTGAAGCTCTCAGATTCTTCTCCCACATCTCAGCAACGCGGACTTCAGAAGACACTTGCATCATCTGACAAGTATAAGCGTCAGAATTCTTCTCACCAGGGACCACTGGGGCAGGGTTGGGGATGAACATCAGATTTTTCTTCTTAAGCCAAGCCAAAATGGCATCTTCGCCTTCAGGCATTAGAGAGTAAGGGAAATCCTCTGAAGGAGATTCAACCGCATACTTCCCTTTGGCTGTTCTCCCCTCACTCGCGCAAGTATCGACATCACCAGCCTCAGCATGACCACCGGCATTTTCAGCCTGCTGACCGGTGGCATCTTCTTTACCAATATCCCCAAGCACATCCCAATCATCATTTGGGGAAAGCAATGAGAAGTTTTCGGCAAGACCCATGGCAGCATTCACATCAAAGGATTCCCCGGCGGAATATATCCTACCAAAAGAAAATTCAGGGGAAATAACGGGCAGAATACCCACACCAACAATATTATCGCCAACAGGGGCAGATCCACCCCCGCCAGTACCACCAACGGTAATATTACCCTCAGACTCACCATCACCACCCGCGGCAATTTCTTCTTCACCATCACCACCCGCGACAACTTCTTCTTCACCATTACCACCTTCATCATCAGGGTGAGAAGTATCGGTACGCTCTTCTCCATCGGACATTTCTTCATCCTCAGCATACCCTTCGTTTACAGGACTTGTAATCTCCTCATAAACCTCAGCCTCACCGGTAACCACAGTAGAAGATTGTTTGGGTCCAAGTTTCTTCTTCTTCGACACCTACAAACCAGTACACATCCCCACAAAGGCTCATTTTTTCCCTCACTTCAAAAATGAAAATTATTTCAAGCAAGGAAAAAGGGGCAAATAGAATAGAGAATATAAGAAGAAACTATACCTTGGCATCAGCAGCACTCTTCGGTGGATGGGTAGCACCAGAACCCTCCTCCTCATATCCATCAACGAAATCAAGAGCGTAATGAAAATTCATGCCCGCGAAATTCGGACGCCAAAGACAGAAATCTCCATAACGAGCAAGAAGAGTTTCACGAGGCTTGCTGTTTTCAGAAAGACGCCAACCGCGCGGACCAGGAATCCAACCATAAGCCGAAGGAACAACTACCTCAATAACAGTAGCATGCCATTCATAATCATGGTCACGCTTAATCCTTTCACGAGCAGGAAAGAGTTTCTGTTTAGCATATCCCTCAGTACCAGGAACATACTTCAGCTTGGCATCACTCACCTCACTCAAAAGACGAATTTCACCACGAGGAGCAGCAATTTTACGAAGACTAACACTCCACGGCTTACGGTTTCTACTGTTGACATAATCCCCAAAGGAACTGTTAAAATTCTGAGGAGTGTACCACTCTCTCTCTGCAGGATTTGGAACATAGCAGGTCATCATAGTCTCTCCCTTGCTTCGCAGGTAACATTCCTTCAGTGCACGAAGATAATTCCCAGATAGTTGTGACACGGAACGATTATGAGTGTTTGTGGAAGAGCCTTCGCGACTAGCCAGCACGTCATAATAAAAGGAGTCACCCGACTTATATAGGGGCAACATGAGACCCGCCTCGAAGGCTCCGACCGTAGTCAATAGATGAAACTCGTCAAACTGATACTTAGCAAGGAGCTCGTAAGTGATATCATCGTCAGGGGCATAGAAGCGAACCTCAAAAGCTTGAAGCTCGTGTTTTTCCTTGAACATCTCAAGATCAATATGCTTGAAAGTGACCTTCTTCTTACCAACTGAAATGCTGCGTATCACGGGGACAGTTTCTTCTTCGTCTGCGGAATCAGAAGTAGGACTAATTTCCGAAGCTTTCCTTTTAGAAGGAAGATTTTTAGAAGGATCAGCTCTCGACATAGTACCCTTGGAGTACTTCCCTTTGAAAGAAACCGTGGGAGGAGGAGGCAAAGATTTCTGCGGAGGCACTGAAGGAGGAGCCATAGAACGAAGGGGCAGAACATCCAATGTTTCATTACGAGGAGGAGGAGCCCGCGTACTCCTAGAGTCATCACGAGGGGGAGCCTGCGTACTCCTAGAATCTTCACGAGGACGAGAAGGGGCCCGGTTAACAGCATACCTAGACCCAGAAGGACCCGTCGGCACATCCCCTTTCTTAGTAGGCACAACCTTCGCACCAGAGGAAGATGAAACCCTATGACCCCGAGGATCCGATTGCGAAGACTTGTAAGGACCTTCCCCAAGTGGAGATCTGTCAGAATCTCGACGCGGAGGGGATCTTGGCGGACTAGACGGCGGGGTTTGGTAAGGAGCCCGCGGAAGATCAGACATATCTACAAGGAAACACAAAAATAGTTTAGAGAAGAATACGAGGAGATCACTAAAGATCAAAAAAACCCATAATTGATGGTTCATCCGGATAAACATTAAAAACCCTAAGAACTAAAAATAACCAGAAATACCCCATCAAACTCCAGGGATAATACTTAGATACAGACTCACAGACTTTGTAACAAAGAACAAGGGCAAGCATATATGCTTCGACATGTGTGTTCTTCATCACAAAGCCAAGAATACAGCAGCAGGAAACAAACGGGTAGATACATAGATAAATCAATGATGAGCAGCTAATAAAAAAACCCGTACCTGTATAGAAGAGGACGACAAGCACCAACCACAGTCGAAGAAAGGAGGATCGGAGATATCAAAAGCTAGGTGTCTGCGATACAGGGGCAACAACAGTCGAGAGCGAAAGAGACAGAAAATTGAATGATGTTATCTTCCTCACAAGCATGACGATAATAAATGACTAAAGAACAAGAATAGAAAACAAAGAAAGGATGAATACTGACAAGAAGAGGATGAACACTGACAAGAAGAGGATAAATTTTTTTTTCACATTCTCTTTCCTATTTATAAAGCTAGAGAAGACAATAACTGTCCCTCGTACCAAGGAGCAGTTATGGGGAAAGTTAATGCAAAGTGGGAAACGTGCCCGTATTTATAGGGGAAGTTATTTCAGGAGAGATAAAACGTGTAGGACGACCTTTCTTCTTCTAAATTGAAAAATACGCCCAAGTCAGAAGAAGAGTGGCAAATTGTATGTACACCTTTCATCATCTACCACGTGTACAGAAAGAAACACGTGGAAGGCATGCAAAACAAGATATCAAAAAATGATAACAAGCATCTCATCAGAAGATGCCACCGGCCAGAAGATCTGACGGTCAGGGACAGAAGATCACAGAGGTATGATGGCTTAGAGGAGCACCAGATAATACCCCTTGGGTGTTAATACACCCAATCCCGAGGAAGATCCCAGATCAACGGCTGAGAGGAAGTTTGACTGACACAGATGTGACCAGACAAAGAGACACTTGTCTGACACGAGCAGACATCCATCTACCCGCATTAAATACCAAAGAGATATACACGTGTCAATCAGCTCGTGGAAGAGGCGAGGATAACCCTTCGTATTCAAGCTTAGGCCGCAACATATGTCGAAGACCTCTGCGTAATGGGCACAAAGCACAAGAAGATAAGATTACAACGGCACCTCATAAGTGGGACCCACGTTCCAACCCTATAAATACCCCTCTCCACTAAGAGAGAAGGGGTCGACCGATCCAGAGAAAAGATAGGAGAATATAGGAGAGAGAAATAGGAAGAGTAAGTGATCCCCCTACTTCCACAGACCTATGTGTACTCTAAAGTCATTTGACTATCTTTGTAATCATTCAATACATAGTGAAACACCAACCCCGTGGATGTAGGCCTTAGTGCCGAACCACGTAAATCTTTGTCTCATTTATATTTCAGCACTTTACATTCAGCATTGAACGTCATGTGCTTTACATTTATGTTTGATTCTCTGTTTATCCCTTTTATACGAACATTATTCATGATAATATTCGACTAGACAATGACAAGCCCGAAGGCTTAGAGTCGATGAATCGATATAATCATCCCCTTTACATATACGACGTACAATTTCAGAATTAGAATGTATGCGATTATTGTTTGTGAACACGTGGATGGCTTCGAGATTTATGTGTTCACAATCTGGAACACGTGGATGGCTTCGAGATTTATGAGTTCATAAAAAGGATGAAACAAAAAGATCCATCGGCAACAATCCCTTGCACAAAAGGTTTGTATCTTTTCCATCGCTCTGTAGAGTTTCCATACAATCATATAGTTCTCGGGTGCAATGACTATATTCATTAGGGCTTGCGTCCTCTTTTTGTTATCACATCATCATTATAACTAAGTATAGCTGAAACATTAACTTTACAGACAAAAACTGAAGGTGACTTCTGGATTCTTTTAGTTTGTACACTGAAGGTGACTTTTGGATTGTTTTATTTGGTATACGTTGTAGTAAATCTTATCAAATACTCTTACGTTGTAGTAAAGATTGACCATGTCTAGAAACTTATGCTTCGCTTGGTAGCGTGGTCCCTCATAATCATGAAGGAAGAATTGTTGTTTTTTTGGTTTTGGTTACCAGAAGGGAAAATCGTTAGCAAACTGGGTTTATTTAGTATTGATTTCTTTTACGGTTTTGATGTCATCTTTTTACTACGGCTATTGAGGTTATCTTCCTCTAATTGAGAGCAATAGTGAGAAAATGACAAACTTAGGCAAAAAAAAAAAACACTCAGCAACGGAAACCAATGTATTAGTTTCTCTATTTGCTCCAGTTTCTCTTTTTTTTTTCATTGCAGCATCAACTTGGACTCATACCGTGAACATAATGGAAATCACTTTGTCGGTTCCTGACTTGGTATTGGTGTCTCAAGAAGTGAAAGGTAAAGTAATTTACGTAAGGTAATTTTTTCCTTTGGCTTAGTGTGTGAATTCTTGGTTGGGCTAATTACTTGGGTACGTACGTTTGCTATACAGGATACAAACACTTACTGATTTTCTATCGCGAAGGAAGGATTGTTTTTTCTTTTATGCCATAGTTTCATGAAGTGGAAGGTAACGGTTCAAGCACTATTAAGTACGGATTATCTACCTTTGGCTTAGTTTCGGAATTCTCGGTTGGGTTACTTGGGTAAGTACATTCTCATGCAGGATGGTAACACGATTTTTTCCTTCCAGGGTGATAACAATTATCGATTTTTCGCCGTAAAGGACGGAATAGCGTAACTTTAGGCCATAACTACTTATGAGACTTATAAGACTTGGATGTCGACATAATTTTGTAAAGAGAAGACTGTAGAAAAAGACATGATTTCTAACCTAAGTCTCGGTAATCTTTTATGGCACATTTCTTTCAAGTCTCCGAAGCTTAAAGCTAGATGATTTAGCGGAAGCATGGTGTTTAAGGCACATTTTTGTATTGTTTGCCGCTGCTAGATGTTGTTTCTCACGGGAATAAGATCACTATTTGCTAATTGAATGAATTTTACACTGTAGTTTAGTCACGGATCATTCTTTTTTCCCCAACAATCCTTAACTAAGTCTAATTTGGGTTGGCATTTCGTTAATGTTTATATGAAGTCTAATTACCCTAAGTAAATATTGTAGAAGAATTTTTGAGAAAATTATGCACTTCTAAATTTACTACAGTAAGAATTGGTGCAACGACAATCTCATATATCAGCACGGATTGATTGTCTCTCTTTTAATACCTTTTCGTGTGCAGTTTAAGTCTTGTTCTTTTAGTAAAATGTTCGGAAAAACATTTGCAGTTAATGTAATGTTGTATGTGCACCAGCCACATCATTTCGAGCATAACTGCGATATTACCATGCACGAAGTTAACAAAGTTCGTTGCCATCAAGAACGAATTACATTTATCATGTCTTCTTTTAATTCAGTTAAATTGTTAACACATAAAAGGGGAAAAATAGCACGGATTCATGTAAATTGTTAACACATAAAGGGAAAAGTAGCGCATATATTCCCTATTTTCGTTTATCTATTTAATATATTTGTCTCTCCACGCCAAATCAAAAATATATCGACTCGGGCCAGGGCTTCATTCCGTGCACATCAACCCAAAAAAGGCATCGTCACGGGACGGGGTGAAGCCTTGTGCACACCAAATAAAAAATGCATTATCACGGGGTCGGACACCAAATTCAAAGAAGAGAAATGCCCGGTGCGTAGCACGGGCACAAATCTAGTTTGTAAGAACAAGCCTTTCATAGGTAAAAATCCATTGAAAGTCGAGTGCACAATGGTCTTGCAGAATGTTTCCGGCTCAGCCTTATCCACGGGTTTATGGGTTTATTTAATATTTGTGGCTTCTTCCATACATGTCACAGGAAAAGAGCTAAAAGCCCTTGCCATGTTGAAAAAGAGCAAGGGAAATTCGTTTAGCTATCTCCCTTCATATGTTTTTCTTGGAACATGGAGGAGATGTAAATGCTTTTCTATAAAGCGAAAATCGGATAAATGCCTCTCTTTTTGATAAGATTTCACCACTATTCCTTGGACCTTCACAAAGTACCCCTTCGTAAGTAAGTTAGAATTCCAAAAAATAATAATATCCATTTTATCCTTGTCGTTATATTCCCGAGTGAGAAAGAAAGAGAAGAAATTTTCCGTCGAGAGATAAACCACCATCTGCATGGTCACCAGCTTCACTCCAACACCGCGTGCTAGTCCTCAATGGGGACAAAGCTACAGCTAAACCAAGGGTGGCTCCCGCATGGCCGCATCCCCTAAAAATCTTATAATTTCGTAGGAGTCTTTCAAATTTCCTACTATTTATTAACAAAAATTATTATTAACCCCCTTTAGATTAAATTTTTATGAGTTATCCCCATGTATAGAATTCTTGGCTCCGTCCTTGGTCTACCACTTACACCAATCCCATCACCTCCACCAAATCAACCACCAACAGCACCAGCACCTGTTAAAGAATCGATTTTGAACCAACGAAAAACTGGAATCTAAAACCAAATCTCGAGCATCGATCGAGATGAGACGATGAAAATCATCATTAGTATTCAAATATGAAGATTCAGTCTTCATAAACAAATAAACATGGATTATCTTTTTTGTCTTGTTTAAGTTTCTGTTAGTGGTGGTGGTATTATAATTGGTGGTGATGGAGATAGAAATAGGATAAAACGATGAAACTAATGATGGATATTATGATGGTTATGGCTGTAATAATGAAATTGGTGATGAAGAGGTTGGTTGTGGTTAGGTTAAGATAATAAAATTGATGATGGAGATAATGGTGCTTCTGGTTATTATGGTGGTGGTGGATGAGGAGGTTGGGCGTGATTGTTGTTATTATTGGTGGTGGGGTTTGAATGATAAATTGGTGTAATACTACTCCATTAACTGTTGAAGTTGATAACTGAATCTGATTTGGAATCGACACAATTTTGATAATTTTCGAGTTATGTTTTTATAGTTGGTTACTGGTCGCTTTGTTATATGTTAATGTTGTATTGTTCAAATATGTTTCATATGTGTGTGAATTCAATGTTGGTTTTTTCTGATATTCAATCTATAAATTTGGATCTAAATTGATATGAAACTTAGATTTTCGATTGTTGATCAACTCCTCTTTCTTATTAGAAATAATTGTTTTCTCATTGTTTTCGATTGTTGAAATCCAAGAACTCTTTATGCCTGAAATTTGAGTTTTTTTCTCAGTTCAGAAACAAGATTCTGATAGCCTGATATCAAGTTATCCATGTTTTTCATCTGATCCGTCTTTACATCATCTTTAAACTTGGATCGGGACTTAGATATGTTAGATCATAGCTCGGTTGAACCCACCAAGCGTTGGTATCAAGTTTGGTTGTCATATTTTATTATCAAGACTCATCTAGAGTCGCTTGATTAAATAGTAGAGTCAACTTCGTTTAGGTTAGACTAGAAAGTCTAGGAATGTTGAGACATACAAGTATTACTCCAAAAACCTGAAGAATGAGAAGAAGTAACGACTACAACGTAGACATCATCCTTCCACTTGAGGTTATTAATATTGAGATGATCTTGTTTCCATTCCTAACGTATCTTTCAAGTCGTACTATATTGAAAAATAACATGCGAAGCTGTATATATATAATACTCTAGTGATTAGACTTGGTCATATCATTATGATCAAAGTGTCAAGGAATTTATTGAATTACGAAGTATAAACGCTTATCTTTTGGAACTTCGTAAATACGACATCAACATAATCTTTGTATTTAGTTACTTGATTATGTGTAAGATATAGGTGTAATTTCATCTTAGAGAACTATGTACTATTACATTAGTTTAAGGAAGTAGATGTATGAACTTGTTTCATAATCGAAAGGGAAATCATGATTGGTTCGGTTCTTTATTGAATATATTTTGGATGACCAATGCAAGGTGACAAGGTAGAATCTATCTTAACTTATGTTGAGAATTTAGGTATAACCGGTCATAGCCTATACTGTGTAGCATGTTGTAATCGGTCACCAACTACTTTATGAAGCAAGGTGTAACAAGTCACAAGCTACATTGGGAAGTTAGTTGTAATTGATCACAGGCTACTTTTGGAAGCAAGGTGTGACCGATCACAAACTAATTTTGGAAGTTATATGTAATCGGTCACAAGCTACTTTGGGAACCAAGGTGTAGCCAATCACAAGTTAATTTGAGAAGTAAGGTGTAATCGATCACAAGTGACTTTTGGAAGTATGATGTAACCGGTCATAACCTAGTTTGGGAAGCATTGTATAACCAGTCACAACTTAAATTGTGAGTCATAGTAGAACCGATCCCAAGTAGCAAAACCGAGTCTCCAATATTCACATATCTCTTTATGTTTTGTGTGATCTTGGAATTAGGGTTTGCTGAGAGAAACTTCTAGATGTCGACATTATTTGAAAATGTACATAACTTCTACCATTAATTGTTCAAAGAGATTCCTTAATACTCAAGGTGATCCCGAGCCGAAATATTGAAAAGCATTTAATTATGATTTTCATAATATGTGTTTTAACTACCAACAATTAAAGCATATACTTTGGAAAATATTGTTGGTTAATGTGCTACACTAATAATAGAACTTTTCTAACAGAGATTTCGGAAATATGGTTTGTAATTAATTGGAAATAGGAAAACCGAAATTAGGTACTTTAATGAATATCTTGAGAATATTTTCGGTTTTGGAATTTCCTTGTTGTCCATACAATCTTGGTCTATAAATACTTGAGTTTGTATTTCTTGCAAACTATCCTAAGAGCCAGGCAAACTTCATTCGTGTTGTTTATGGTGGAGTCGTCTATCCGGAAAGGAAAGTACCCTAATTAGGCGAAATCTCTTATGACCGCTCTTTTAAAGACTTCTGTGGGATCAAGAAGCTTTACGAGAACCCTTGGTGGGAAACTAGATAATTGCATTGTTATTTTAGTTTTTGATTATTGATTTGATTGGCTAACGGTTGTTGAAACTTTGATTGCACCTATTTTGATTATTCTTGAGAGCCTTCTCTTCTGACATAAGGATCACTCAAACTAGATCAAAGTATCGACATGATGTTTAAAACCATTTTCGGATCTAAAGACATCTTGTGATAATCCATTGTTAACAGACGCTATCATGTGTGTGATTAATATCAAGAGGATTCAAGTTGTGTTTTGCAGGTTATTCAAGGCAATTGAAGATTTAAAGACGAAGAAGATTTTCTTATTTGTTTTCGTATCTTGTGAATATAGTGAACAAACCTTGATCGGTTGGGATCCAACTAGAATTGTGTTTATCATTGATAGACTTGATTGTCTAGTTGTGTGAGATCGGCATCACTTTATAGTTACTCTTTTTGTTCTATATTGATTGATTGCAATTGATTATTTCAGTAATCAAACTTTTAGATTGATCTAACCAGACAAAGGAGTTTATTAGATTAAACGGAAGAACCTTTGTCAATGACTCATAAATATCTTATGACCAAATATTAAATAGAGCGGTTACCAAACAGCTTTATCCTTTACTATTTGGAATACGATCAAAAGGATTGGTGATTCACGTGCGTGACTCTAGAAGTCGAAGGCGCAGGGATACTGAGGAAAATATGTATCTAGGCGCAGTATACTTGGTCTCAACTACGAAGTTGGTTTTAAATTTTGTATAGCGGCTTAATTCTGAGAGTATTCAAAACTGGACTAGGTCCCGGGTTTTTTTTGCATTTGTGGTTTCCTCATTAACAAAATCTTGTTGTGTTATTTACTTTATTATTCCGCAATTATAATTTAAAGTAAATAACACTTGTATGTTAATCCTAGTCACTTGATATTAATCCTATAGTGTTTCGGTTTTATACCGTACCTATTATCAAGTGAACACTTTGTTGTTGTATTGTCTCGATCTCGTATCCATAGACGATCACACAAAGTGTACACCATAGTTGTTGAATTGTCACGACTTTGTCCATAAACGATCACACTTGGTATATGACTTATAGGTTGATATTCGAATGATTGTGGTGTATTTGGGTACCCTCGTCTTTTCAAGATAGATTTCTCGATTCAGTTGTACCAGATGAATGGTAAGAACTTCTCTCTAGACTGTGTCTATGATCTCGGGACTTGTTTCGACACTTATTTTTACGATGTCCCTATTGTTTACATTGAAAACAAGGTGCATACAAAGTAGAGGTAAATCCTTGAGTTTTAGGAAAGTAATCCAACCTTTTCCTTGAGTGGCTCTCATCAGACTTATGAGAGATATGTTTGGTCGGTTTATAAGAGTAGTCCCGAGTATTCCTTAGATTGGAATTTACAACTTTTGTTTTCCTAATTTCATCATGACAACTATCAAGATTATTGATAATTTTAGACACGGGTTTTTCCCCAGAGTTTAGAGAAAGTTTAGGTTTTTCAAGTCTCTTATTCAACTCTCCCTTGCCGTTAGGATAGTTTAAACTTATTTGATCGAATAAAGATTTTATCCGTTCAAGTTCAGATTCCAAAGACGAAATCTTTTTATCTTGACAAAGTAGTTTTTGTGAAAAACTTTCAGAATTGAACTCATCATGTGTATCTAACGTTGACAATGAATCATGGTTGCAGTTCTCAACAACTGTAACAACATATTCTGTCTTATAATCTTGATCGTTCTCATAGGGGGAAGAGTCAAGCGTTGTAGTATATGCATTTTTCTTCCAACGAATATCTTTAGTGGGACAATCTAGAGAAATATGACCAAATCCTTGACATTTATAGCATTGAGGAATGTCATCATCATCGTTCAAAGTATCGATCCTCCTTTTTGGTGACAAGTTGTTGATTTCTAGAGGATACATGACGATCATTTTTTTGATGTCTCAATAGTGATATTGTTGAGTAAGGATAGGTTAATTATTATTTAATCCAGTTTCTTCCTCATCATCTACTATCTAGAGCCATTTGATTGTTAGAGTTTTCAGGACTTGGAGTCATGAGACTTTGTTATAGAATTGCTCAGTTGAACCCACCAAGCGTTGGTATGTCAAGTTTGGTTGTCATATTTTAGTTTCAAAACATGAGTCGCCTTGATTATATTATTACAGTCAACTTTGTTAGGTTAGAATAGGAAGTCTATAAATGTTGAGACAAACTCGTGTTACTCTGAAGAACCTGAAGACGTATCGACATCAACGAACACATCATCCTTATATTTGAGGTTATAATACAAGACTTGACTTGTTTCCATTTATATCTATGTTGCTTTAAAGTCAGTTATATTGAAATCATAACCTGCGAAGTTATACATGTGAATCTCTAGTATTAGTCATTACATTATGATCAAAGTGTCAAGGAAGAATATACAAGTTGTATTACAACATTGATATATTGAAATGCGAAGTATAATTTTTTTTCTTTTGAACTTAGTATTCGCGACATAATATTATCTCTATAATTCGTTACTAGATTGTGTGATGAGATTTGAGTTGATTTCATGCCTAGAAAACTATGTTTAACATGACCAATTACTACTTGGGGATCTCTAGCAGGACGGATCCCTACCTTGGGGATCACTTGCTGGACCAATCCACAATATCAATTGAATTTCGGTTTATCATATACACTTTAGGGATTACATGGAATTCGGAATATGAGTTGCTATTTAGGAGAGTTCACTATAACGACATAATGAGTAATTTGAACATGTGCTATAATTTTATTTATTTATTGTTTAAAGATATTCCTTGATACTAAAGGTGAGATCCCAAACCCAAATATTTGAGAATATTTTTTAGGTTTTTCGAATTTATATGTCTTTAATTTACCAGTAAGTAAACCATATCTCTAGAGAATATTAAAAAAATATACTTGTATGCTAGCTAGTGTTGAGTTTCCATCTATGAGAGATTTCGGTATATTAGTTGGATATAGTTGGAATTTGACAAAATTGAAACTTGGTATTTATTGCATATCTTTTGATATTTTCGGTTAGGGAAATTCCTTGGTGTCCAAACTACCTTGGTCCATAAATAGTGAAGTTTGTTCTTCTTACAAACTTATCCCGACACACACACTTCATTTTGTAGTCAGTGTGATAGCTGACTGTTAGTATCATTTGTAATACTATCTTGGAGAGGAGGGTAACCTAATTAGGCGAAATCTCCTACATCTGTCATTTAAAGTCTTTTTTGGGATCAAGAAGCGTCTAGAAGTACCGTTGATGGGAAACTAGAATCGTATGGTTATTTTAGTTTTTGATTATTGATTTGTTTTCCAAACGGTAGTTGAAACTTAATAATCACTAGTTTGTTTATTTTGTGATTCTTCTCTTCTGATATAAGGTCACTCGAACTAGATCAAGGATCAACAAAGTTCGGATACGTTTTTAGATCTGGAGATAAGCTTGTGTTTATCCATTGTTAATAGACTCCGTACTGTGCTTGATTAATCATAAGGGAATCGAGTTATTTGTGCAGGTACATTGAAGACTGAAGATACAAAAAGATTTATGATTGGCTTATAATCTTTGTGATATACTTCGTGCATACTTGATTGGTTGAGACCCGACACAGGTTGAATATCATGATAGTAATATTATAGCTTATCGTAAAGGTCGACGATTTATCATTTGGTGGTCTTCTTCGGGATCTAAATATGATAGGTTGAGCTAGGATCTTATTATCTTGGTAACCTAGATATTAGTTGATCTAAACCGATATAAAAGAGTTTATATTATTTAAGAAAAGAAACCTTTGTATAACTCAACATTATCTGTGATTTATTTTTTGAGATTTAGAGAGGTTACTGAATACAAATTAGTCATTTACTGTTTCAGAATATGATCCAAAAAAGTTGAGTGGTAAAAGTCTTCACAGCAGATGAAGCAACTTAAGATAGTGGACTCTATCTTAGGATTTGCGTGCGTTGCGCAGGGATATTGAAGAAAATAGGTAACTTGGAGTTAGTTTAATTGGTCTCAAGTACACGAAATTGGCAATAATCTTTGTATAATGTCTTAATTCTGAGAGTATTCAAAACTGGACTAGGTCCCGAGATTTTTCTGCATTTGCGGTTCCTCGTTAACAAAATTGAAAATGCGGGGTCTAACAACCACACCCAAAAGTTTGTTTGGAAATCTGAGAGGACTTACTCCAATACACTTTCTATAGAATCAACTAGACAATCAGACTCAATCTAGAATAAAATATATCAAAGAGTTTAATATCTCTAACTCTTAATTCAATCCGCAATCAACAAATAGAAATCTGCGAGCCCGATTGAATATAAGAGGAATTACTTGAACGTTACCAAAGACCAATGTTCAAGTGTCAATCAATGTAAATCAACAACCAAAGGTTGGATATTCTAATTGATTGATCTTAATGCACAACCTGTGATATTTCAATTATATAACAAAATATAATGCGGAAAAGGAATAACACAGGCACCAGAATTTTGTTAACGAGGAAACCGCAAATGCAGAAAAACCCTGGGACCTAGTCCAGATTGAACACCACACTGTATTAAGCCGCTACAGACACTAGCCTAGGACCAATTAACTTCGAACTGGACTGTAGTTGAACCCTAATCAATATCACACTGGTTCAAGGTACAGTTGTGCTCCTTACATCTCTGATCCCAGCAGGATACTACGCACTTGATTCCCTTAGCTGATCTCACTCACAACTAAGAGTTGCTATGACCCAAAGTCGAAGACTTGATAAACAAATTTGTCTCACACAGAAAAGTCTATAGGATTGAATAAATATGTCTCCCACAGAAATACCCAAGAGTTTTTGTTCCGTCTTTTAATAAATCAAGGTGAACAGGAACCAATTGATAAACCGGACTTATATTTCCGAAGAACAACATAGTATTATCAATCACCTCACAATAAACTTAATCGACTAGCGAAACAAGTTATTGTGGAATCACAAACGATGAGACGAAGGTGTTTGTGACTACTTTTCTATCTTGCCTATCAGAGATATAAATCTCAAGCCAATTTTACAATTGCACTCAATCACGATAGAAACAACAAGATCAGATCACATAACTACAAAGAGAATAGTTGGGTATGGCTTCAAAATCCCAATGAAGTCTTCAAGTCGTTAACCTACAGGGTCTCGAGAAAAAACCTAAGGTTAAAGGAGAATCGACTCTAGTTATGCAACTAGTAACACATAGGAGGTGTGGGGATTAGGTTTCCCAGTTGCTAGAGTTCTCCTTTATATAGTTTTCAAATCAGGGCTTGCAATCCAAGTTACCTTGGTAACAAAGCATCCAATAATCACCGTTAGATGAAAAACCTGATTCAACCAAGCATATATCTTTCAACCGCTAGATCAAACTTAGCTTGTTACACACAAATTAAATGTACCCTCATTTAAGTTTATGTAACCGTACCCAAACGTGTACACCATGTTGGTTCACAAATAGTTAACCGAGGTTTGCCATATGATTACTCTCATATCAACCTTATTCATCTTAACCATAACTAGTTCAAATGACTCAAATGAAACTAATTAAAGAGTTGTTCAATTTCTATGTTCTCATAGAATTATACAAGAACATAATTGAAGCAAAATCGGTTCCATACACTCGAAAACTTCTGGATTCAATGCTCCACTTCCATAGGTTCTTTTCATTCCAAGGAATTCTCCTGTGGAATCACGCAGCACAATGCCAATTCCATATTGGTTAGTATCAGCATCATAAGATCCATCTATGTTAAATTTAACAATGGTTTCTAAAGGAGGTTTCCACTTAGAGACATTAGAATATAAAGAAGCTGCATTATGAGTTTCATGCAAGTGAGATGCAAGGTGATAATGTATTCTATGTATGGAGTTTATAGGGTTTAAGGAGACTCCCTGGAAAACTACATCGCAACGATCTTTCCAAATTATCCAAGCACCAATCATAAGAGAATAAATCCATTTGTCATCCCTGTTTTGATTTGAAGTAGAGAACCAACTAGTGACCCATTCAGAAACTGTATTGTAGTTAGCTCTGACAGCATCAATGTTGATGTTTATGCCCCTCCACACTGATCTGGCATGCCTACAATCAAAAATAATGTGCTCTATAGTTTCTTCATATCCCCCACAGATGTCATAGCTAGTCTCAGTGCTGCTATTGTATATTTCCCTTCTGATCTTGGTGTTGTGAACACCTCTTATACACTTCCAAGCAAAGAGTTTTATCCTTTGTGCATCTTTATATTTCCATAAACTTTTCCAGACCTTCCTATCAATAGTTCTGCCTTCTATTTGAACTTCCTTGTCATTGTAAGTGAGCATTTTGTATGTGATTTTCACAGAGAATACTCCATCTTTTGCTGGCATCCATATTATAGAATCTTCCTTGCTGATGTCTATGTAAAGTGCTTGGATTTTGAGAGCAATGTCAGCATCAAATAAAGCGGTGATAAGATGAATATTCCATTGAGCAGTTTCTTGCACCATTAACTCTTCTACAAACTCATAGAACCTGAAGAAATCATTTTGAGGAGTGGGAGATTGAGACATACCAGGGATCCATCTATCTCTCCATATTCTTGTTTTCTTACCATTGTTGATCTCCAGAAAGTAGTTCTGCCTAACAATTTCCAGACCTTTTGAAATCCCATTCCATGTGTAAGAGCAATTGTCCACTGAAATGTGCTGATGAAGTAGGTATCCAGACTTGAAATATTTACTTGAGAGAGTTTGAGCCATTAGGGAATTAGGCTCATTACAGATTCTCCAAGATAACTTAGTAAGGAGAGCTAAATTTAGTTTTTCAAGGTATCTAAAAGCTAAACCTCCCATTTCAGTTGGTCTGCACACATTCATCCAAGCAATTGGATTATGACCTCTGTTATTATGATAACCCCAGAAAAACTTCCTTTCAATGGTTGTGAGCTGTTGAAGAAGGTTAGCTGGCAGCTTGAAAGTACCCATCTGGTAAATAGGTACATCATTGAGTACATGTTTTATCATTGTACCTATGCCTGCTTGTGAAAGAGAAGTAAAAGACCATGCATTGAACATGTTTTCAAAGTTATTTTTAATACTCTTGAAGGCTTCTTGCTTTGAATGACCAATTATGAGTGGATACCCTAGATACTTTTATTTTGAGTTCATACTCTTGACTCTTAGGATTTGCTTGATTGATTCTGCAACCTCTGGCTTGGTTTTCTTGCTGAAATAAACAGAACTTTTCTCAAAGTTGATAACCTGACCTGACTGAGAACTGAAAGTGTGAAGTAATTCCAGTAAGTTGTTAACTGAAGTAACATTTGCTTGAGTAAAGATCAAGCAATCATCTGCAAAAAGTAGATGATCAATGGCTGGTGATAAAGCAACCACTTTAATACCTTTTATTTTGTTGTCTTGTTGAGATGTTGTGAGTTGTCTTGAAAGAAACTCCATAGCTAGAATGAATAAATAAGGTGACAGAGGGTCACCTTGTCTAATTCCTCTTGTAGGTGTGAAAGAATCACAGGGAGAACCATTGAGCATGACTGAAAGCTGAGTTGTGCTGATGCATTGTTGGATGAGATCACAGAATTCATTATTAAACCCAAAGGAAGCTAGAACTTTAAGAAAGAAGGGTCATTCTAACCTGTCAAATTCCTTTGACATGTCAAGCTTTAGTGCCAGCCAGCCATTTTCACCTCTTTTTTTCTTCATGGAGTGAATAATTTCTTGTGCAATCACAGTGTTGTCTCTGATTAACCTGCCTGAGACATATGCAGCTTGATAAGGGGAGATGAGCTTCTCCATTATGGGCTTCATTCTGTTAACTAACACCTTTGATATAATGTTGTAGGAAGTATTGCGTAGGACAATTGGCCTATAATCAGCTGCACATGTACACTTCTTTTTTTTTGGAACTAAGGAGATATAGGTCTCATTAATCTGTTTGAGAATATGTCTTGTTTTAAAAAATCTCTTAACCATATTGCAAACATCATCCCCAACTGTGGCCCATTGACTCTTGTAAAAACCAGCTTGAAATCCCTCTGGACCAGGTGAGCTCCAGTTTTCCATACTCTTGAGAGTAGCAAATATTTCTTCATTACTTGGGATTCTGATGAGAGATTCATTTTCTTCCACTGAAATTATTGAAGGAATATTTTTGTAAAAGTTAACATCTATCACAGGATTACTTGAAGTGTTGATACTCTTGTAATGATGTGTCAGATGCTGAGCAATGTCTTCTCTAGATTGCAACCAGATATTATTGTGATCTTGAATTGCGTCAATGTTATTTCTTGTTCTTCTCTTGTTCACCTTCGTGTGAAAGTATTTGCTATTAGAGTCCATATCTTTAATGAAGTGGTCTCTAGCTTTTTGCTGGTAGAATTCAGACTTGATTTTGTGCCATTTATTGAGTTCATTGCTGACTTTGATAATATTGCTTTCAGTGCATGTAGTTTGTGGGAGTTCGTGAAGCTGCTTGAGTTCAAGCTGGAGATTTTCCACCTTCTGGTTGATGTTACCAAAATGTTCTTTGTTCCACAAAGAGAGTTCTCTTCTAGTGTAAGACAATCTTGACACTAACTGATAACCAGGAGAACCAGAGACACTAGTTTTCCAAGCATTAGTGATGATAGTAGAAAAAGAATTATCATTTAACCAGGTTAAGAAGAATTTAAAAGATTTCCATCAGTTGGGTATAGTGGTATCAGTATCAAGTAATATAGGACAGTGGTCACTACCTATCTGAGTAAGATGATGAAGTCTAGAATTAGGGAAATATAAATTCCAGTTGCCATTTCCAAGAGCCATATCTATTCTTGACTTGATAGTACCAGTACCCATGTTATTATTACTCCAAGTGAAGTTTTTTCCAATAAAACCTATATCTTCTAAGCCACTGCTAGCTACTATATTATTGACCAAACCATCAGAAGAACTAGAGGCATCAGTTTCATTATCATCTAGATGAAAATTAAGATCCCCTAAGACTACCCAAGGGTTGCTATTGTTCTCACTGATCTGTTTGATATAACTCCATTGATCTTTTTTCTTTGTATAATTAGAAAAACAATAAATACAAGTTAAGAGGAATTCTGGCTTACTAGGATCTGATTGGACTATGGCACTAAACATATTTAAATGGGTATCAACTATGTCACAGGTGAAGCCATTTTTCCAAAGAATAACTAGACCTCCAGACATGCCTTCAGGTTCAATGTAATCCCAATTAGGATATTGGTACTGTTTTAAGAAAGGTTGACATTTGATTTTACTAAGTTTAGTTTCACAAAGAAAGATGATGTCTGGATTTTGAGCTCTAATAATGCCACTTAGATGATTTCTAGTAGAAGCAGTTTTAAAACCTTGCACATTCCATGAGAGAATTCTCATATTTGCAAAAATGATGAGGATAAAATAAAGTTGAAATTTCTTCCTATAATTTAGAGTCCTAATATATGCAATGTACTGATAAAGGTGTAAAGGCAAAAGTAAAAAGATGTAAAATAAGTAACAATGAGTGAGCTGAAAGACAGTAAAGGAGGATATTAAAGAAAAAAGATGTAGTTTTGTTACCTGTTTCTCCTTTTCTGCATTTACATTTTGGTTATCTCTAGTGATGATCTTTGGAGCAGCTGAGGAATCCATGTTTGGAACCACAATGGTACTGGTGGAGCTAGAAGAACTGTCATTAGCAATAAGAGCTTGATTTCCTTCTCATCTTTGCCTCTTTCCAAGCCTGTTTTCCTCATCATTATTACCCTTGCCTTCCTTGTTGAGAATAACATCTAAGTTGACTGCTACACCAGTTTTTGGGGGGACAAAAACTGCAGATTTTACTACTGCTTTTCCACTCTTCTTTGATGTTGGAGCTTTGCTAGCTGAAGTAATAGTTATACTCTTTCTTACATGACTGACATTCCCAAAGAAGTATGGCTTCTTATGAGCTTTTTCCAGAAAGATTTTTGCATCTTTACAAGTAACTTTGCAGTGCTTGATCACATAACATTCTTTGCAGATTCCACTTGGCTGTCTTTCATAAAAGAACCTTATCCATCTTGAAAGTCCAGCATCGGTAACATCCTTAACCCCCCCTTCTCAAAGGTGTTGTGAGATCTATGTTCCTTGACTGGATTATTACCATTTGGGATAGCATCTTTGGGTTCAATAACAATAACTTCACCCATTAGTTCACCTAATTTGGTTACAGCTGCAACATTCATATGCTCGGGCATCAGTGCTTCAAGAACAATCCAAAATTGCTGAAATCCCCAATGTTTTTCTGCGTATATCATGCTTGGGATGTAGTCGTGCACTACAAGAAGATTCATGTTAATGCTTTATGGCCTCTCATAAATAACCTTGTTTAACAAATTCCAGTCATTAAACTTGAAGATCATAATGTTGGGATCCGTTTCAATGATTCTAACATCTTCAGCGGTCATGAAAGGCCATGTAAAACCAATATGCTTAGCCACTGTATCAGCTTTCATTCTTCCTTCAGAGATTATTTTTCCAATTGCGCTAGCCTCCCATTTTGTTTCTTCATCAGCTTCAGTGCTTGTTACTTGACTGAGATCTGCAATTTCAGAGATGTCTCCTAGATCCAAAACAACTTGTTTAAACTTATTAACCAAGTCTCCAACTTGTGTTGAGTTTTCGTCTTCCATGTTTACAGTGAGAAAGAATTTGATAACGGATTTAGAAGATTGGTTTGTAGTTGATATAGGAAAGGGGAAGATACCAGGATATTTTTTAGTTGTTAAGGAGCCGTATATTTAGGTTATTCTCATTGAAACAGTATGTGATTATGTTCCAATCAGTAAGGTAAGAATTGTAGCTGGCAATTGACCAGAGAAAAATCAGGCACTTAAGGATATGGTAAGTTTTACTGAATTTGAAATTCAAAAGTTTTGAATGGAGTAAGACGCGGGATTTACTAAATTTTTGGCTCAGTGAGTTGTTGATGAAACGATTCATTATCCTCCTTGCACCATTGAGTTCCACACAGATTCCATTAACCAAACGATAAACAGCTTGCTCGGCAAACGCCGTAATCATAACACATAAGAAGGCAAATGTCATAGGACATAAACCAATTTGTAAACACATATTAGAGAAAACAGATAAGATTAGTGACACATTTTAAGAAAATGAACAATAACAGCAAAAGGGGAAAATGAATAAAAATTAGCAAAAAACTAAAAGCGATTGAAATTAAAACAATTATATAAGACTACTAATTACGCAAAAATACTCAAAAGTTGATAAAACACTGTCACACTTGTTCTTTATAAGGTTACAAGTGGGATCACAAGGAGTAGAAGCAGGTTTAACCTCATCGTGATTAAATTTCTTTAGTATAGTTTTCACAAAATGAAATTGACTAAGACTATATTCATCATACATTGCTCTGATTTTCATCCCTAAGACTACATCAGTAGGGTTTAAGTCTTTCATGTCATAACTCTCACTTATTAGCTTTTAGTGAAAACAACTTAGTGAAACCTCCTTGTTCCACACAAAAACGTAGAGAAAATGGAAGAACAAAACTTGTTTTCTTTTTCTCTTCTACTCTCATTTCCTTCTAAAAATAGAGCAATTAATGTTAAGTTGTTACTCTCTCAAAACAGGAAAACCAAAACAAATAAAAGGAGAAGAAGTCTTTTCTTTGTTTTCTCTTTTTTCCTACTCACATTTTTTTTCTCCTCTAAACAAATAAGATGAAGATGTTTTTCTTATAGTGTTTTCAAATCGTTAAAAACAAGAAGAGAATCTTGCATGTGTATGACAAAGGAAAAATGACAAGCATTCTCATGCGTACAATAGAGAGAAAAAGATTGAGAATCTCATGAGTGCTTTTGTAAGAAAAGTAGTGTCCAACTTTTCATGCATAAGAAAACAATAGATAAAGAATCTCATGAGTGGAAATGTAATGACCTGCATATGCACAAAACAAGGAGATAAATCGGACAAGATTCCTAGCAAAAGTTGCGCCACGAAGCATGTGAGAGACAAGAGAATATTCTCACAAACAAAACAAAGTGGCATCATGTTTTATTTATTCACAAAATTGATTTTTTCCAACAGACATCCACCCAAAACCCTGAGTTGGAAATGTTGTTGAGTCCTTTCATAAACAGGTGGAAGGAAACAAGGTGGAGACTGGGCCTCATCAAATTTCTCTTCTGCCAAATCGAAGGCCATTATTTTCATCTTTTCATAGTCCAACCAATGAAGAGCTCCATCTGCAAGCATACATGCGTTGGATATGTAACATTGTTGTTTCGAATCGCCTTCGATTTCCCCTTTATCTCTCATAGCTAGGGTTTTTCGTTCCTCATGAGTTCTTCAGTGTTTTCTCACAATGAATTTTCATTCTCCATTTTATACTCACAAAACACGATGGTTTTAGCAGTGTCGGCCCTGAAGTAAATGATGCCCGAAGCAAGCTTCAAAAATATTACCCCATCAAACGGTGGTTTCTAGCAATTTGACCAAGTCAATGTACGTTGACGATTGGTAGAAAATTATTATGAAAATTTATTAAGCAATCATTCTTCTGGTTGATTAACAAAATATACAAGAAAAGTTGAGTCAAAAGAATTGCGATGGTTTATTTTTTTATTATTTATGTGCGAGATTTACCATTTTAGTCATATCTTTTAAGCAACTAGTGTGAGATGGATGTAATAACCATAGATGGGGGCAGTGAATAAATCAGTCTTTCCATGAAACCATTTAAATTTCGTTCGACTCTTATTCCTTCAAGATCCTCTGTGCTTAATCTTTCTTTACTATAATAGACCGTTCGGTTGGGAGAATTAGAATCCTATGAATTCAATTATGGGGTAATCCAATTCTTAGAATTGGATTCCAAGGAATTCGATTCCAATCCAAAAAATTCATGTTTGGTTGAGGTAATTCAATTACCTTTGTTATTACCCCAGAATCCAATTCCATTGCATCATTGGACCAATGCAATAGAAATCTATCATTTTGGAGGGAATTGGATTCCTAGGAATTGAAATCCCCAATTACTACTAAAAACCAAGTTATAATGGATTTGAGGGCCTTTTTCACTTGATTTCCCAAAGCACTGCTTAGGGTGCTTTGGCTCAAGGCCGGCCCTGGATTTTAGGATACTTGGATGGTGGATACATAAAAAAACAGTCTAACTGTTGTAGGGCTTACAACCCACGGATGTACGACCCAACTAGGAACCTAAGGTTTCCCTTTACATATATATAAAGGATATTGTATCCATGTAACTCCATTATCCTGATCAATAGAAACCTCTCTTTGTCTCTTTACTTTCTCCATATTTTCCACTGCAACACGTTATCATGCACGACTCTACCAACTGGTGCTAATTTTTTTCTTCGTTCAAGATTGGTTATGGATTATTCCTTGAAGATTAACGTGGTTCTGATCCTATTTGTTTATCATCATGGATGCATTACCAGGTATTTCTTTTGAACAAAGAAATTTCGTTTTCATAGTATATATTAGGGTTCCACAAACGTATGATTATAAAACATAGAGATTTCACCATTAGATTTTCATGAAATTTTAATATGTTAACCCAATAAGTCATTACGTACTATGTTAAAATTTCAATTAAATCGGAATATGATGCAATCTCCAAAACCTGCGTTTAATAAAACTGTGTACGTTCAGAAAAACCCTAATTTTTAATAGCGTCGAAAAACCTAAGTTTTGAGAATTTCCACCGTTGGATTATGTTATATTCTTGGTATGTTTTTATATTGTTCTTGGTGAGATATGGTAAAAATTTCATAAAGATCCAACCATGGAAATACTCAAAAGTACGTGATATTTCCAACTGTGTCCACATAAATGCTAATTAGAACAGTCACACGGAGTCATGGATAAGTTTGTATCTAGCCGTTGGATTGAGTTGAAATTATATTATGTTTGTCCAAACATTATTATAAAGTTATTTTAAAATTTTCATAATCATCGGAGTTGTTTACAATTGTTTTCTGATCACTAAAGTTGGATGATGAAATTTCCAATTTTAGGGTTAACAATATGTTTTGGGCTTATATGCTAATAGTTTCAAGGTTATTACCAATGGGCCTGATCACTTCATATATAATGGAACATATATGTGGACTTTTGTTAACCATGACATAATCAACCCAATGGACCGGGCATTGACCAATCCGTTGACTGGGTTCTGATTAAACCAACTCGAATAAAATTTGACCTTTTGGACTCAGAAGTACTTGAGCGCAATTAAAGAGCCTCTGATACATAAGTAAACTGTGTCTACAGGGTATTTACTTCCATCATAAAAACCTTCAACCAATGACGATGCACTGTTCAAAAGATGAAGGCATAACTTCTATGTTTTAAGGCGACATATTGATTTCAGATAATGGAATGCTCTAAAGGAAGTTTTTGAAACATTCATGAAATTTTCCCCCCGAAAATTTGAATGTTCATTAGAATTTAAAACACTTGTAATATTGGCTCAAGCAGTAACAATACAAAGTAAATGTATTTACTGAGTATGAGACAGAGACGTAATTCTGATTCATTGGAACGAGAGTTGGATGCTTGGTATAAACATTTATTGAGTATGGTACAAGTGATGGAATACAAGTATCATATAATAGCAGCCAACTACAAAATATATAGAGAGTTCAAATGACAACAAACTCACTATATGTTAAAACAAGGCCATACCCCCGCTTGTCAACTTCAGTGGCAATAAGAAACTTTCCCAATTAATATACTTACATTTTGTTAAGTTTTTATTAATTATCTTTATTCAACTGAATTTTGTATGATTTGATCCTGGACTGTTGGTTGTATGGTAGTTTAGTAAACATTTTTTTTTCAAGTTAAAATAAAGAACTTTTTTATGCGGAGAAATAAATTCATAGTTTGTACTTATGAAATGAAAATTATATCATTTCCATGAGACTGAAATACTCTAAAGCACCTGAGATATACTCATAAGTACTTGATTTAAAAGGATCATTCGTACATTATGATGAAAAGTATATCATCCTCATGAATTGTAACACTCTAAAGTAAATGAGATAAATTTTCTTTTGTTACGTAATAAGGCCACACCACTTATTACACGAAGCTCTTAAGGAAATATATTAAACTGCGTATTGAATTGTTTCCTTATGTAATACCATGCGATGATTGGATCATTACAGATAATAGCCGAACGAAAAAAATGCTCAATCTTTGTTGCATAATTAGTAAAAGTTACATGAGCTCTATAAGAACCAAGAGCTAGTCACACTTTGCTAAGTTTCTACGAAGTCTGTGCAAACGGTTATTGAGCGAAAACTAACCGTGAGAATGGGAATGCATCTACAAATTACCTCCAATGACTGTGAAATGAATCACATTTTAGAGAAAATAATGAGTCAATTAGTCTAGTGAACTGTAAATCACTAATACTTGGATAATTGACAATATAATGTTGGGAATTGACTCACTCAGGTTTTGACATAACCATAAAGACACTTTGGTTGTGATATGATGTTTTGTTTTGAAAGAACTCAAATGAACATCATTTTATTTGAGTTAACAAGAAAATGGGAATCACAAAGATTGAAAGAATGCAAAGTCACGTCATCTCTCACAATCAACTCTTTCTAAAGTACCATAAACACCACCTCCCCTCCCATTATGCTTTTAAAGTAATAAAGCATGTAACTTATTTTACAAAGTCATTCTTTAGTAAAAAGGATTGAGACCATCCTAAGATGCAAATGGTAAACAACCCATTTTTTCAAAAGAAACAAGTTTATATTTGTGGACATATCCATACAGAATGCGGTCCATTCAAGTGATTTATGGCTCTGATGGATAATTTGAAGTGTTGAATTAATTATTGTTCACAAGAAATTATGCGTTTTTGAAACAATTCTATCACATATTATACAATTTAAGCTCTCACCAACCTTGTTATTGCTAGATATTTTACATCAAAAGGACTTGATGGATATTGCATGTTTAATAAGATCATCGTAGAGCATCCTATACCCCATGGTCTCGCAGAGGCTACCACCATAGGTTATATATGATAGGTTATGCGTAACAACCTTCCTACCAATGCATAAGGGATATGCAATATTATTACGCATATTCACTTATTCGTTTTAGAACCCACAATCAGTCAACCATTTTTGTGTACCAGTTGGTAACTGGTTATAAGCCTGACATTTGTGTTCTTACGCATTTTTGGTTGCACTATATATGTGACATTACGAGTCCACATCGTACTATGATGGGTCACGAAAATAATCAAGTAATTTTGTTGGATATTTACTCTCAACAATTATCCGCATTTGAAAACCTTTGGCAGAAGATCTCTTACCGCTAGATTTGCGGGTTATCACTTTAATGAGACAATCTTCCCATCATTAGGGGGAGATAAGAAAAAGTATTTTCTAAGGGAACGACAAGAATTGTCGTGGTGTGTTCCCACTGTGTCTCATATTGATTCTTGTACTCCACAAATGAAAATGTGAAGTGAAAGAATAATCGATTTTCAGAATGTACATTGATGTCCCTAAAGTGATGAGATCACACATACCAGCTGCAAACCTACCTGTAAGGTTACAAATCCTCAATAAGGGATATACACCATAAACTAAGGTGTTACAACTACACTTAGTGGAAGTGTGGTTGAGGTTGTGGCTCCATAAAGGAAGTTGGAGAGACCACTTGGCTCGATCAATCCTCACCTAGAAAGGAAGTAGATGAGGAAGGCACAACTTACTTAAATCATCAGAAATCATCTCATAAGATTGTCTCTGAATATGTCCATGAATCAAACTGGAGGACGCTCCGAAGTTTAATGATTCCAGAGAACAATGACATCCCAAGTGGATTATGAGAATGCTCACGAGTCAATGGAAAGATCGTGCGAGCATATTGATGATTAATTTCATATACACTTGTTTAAGAAAATAGAGCAAGATAAGATCGAACCAAGCTCCTTGTTGCTTAATGTCAACGAAGAGCATATTTGGCCTATACAATCCAGGTAAAACTTGGCTCTTTGACAAATATACAGGTATATGGTGTGGTAGTGCTAACCAACCAAGTGTAAATCCTATTGGACATACATGATTAATTTGTCACAAAGCATAATGAGAAGAAAGAAGTCTCAAAGGATAAAGACTCGCCTTGTGGCGCGAGGTTTCTCACAAAGCCCTGGAATTATTCTCTTGTAATGAACGTTATAGCGTTCCGCTACTTAGTTATCTTGGTAATTTCAAAAGGACTTGAAATGCAGCATATGTATGTGGTTGTTACGAATCTCTAAAAGAATCAAGAGATAACAGATATTTACAAAAGTACTTGATAGCCTTTTGTTTCCCAAATCAAGTGACTCTAAACCACAAAGTGCGTTTACAGTTAGATATAACGCTCACTTATAGATTGAAGCAATCAGGCGAATGTGGTATACCCGTCTAAGTGACAATTTGATTTGGAGGGGATAAACAAGTAAGTTATTTTCATTGCGTATTCACAAGAAAGTTCCTGATTTGGAATTATAGCTATCTATGTCGATGATAATGACATGATGGGTACTCTTTATATACTAAGAGACCTTAAAATCTATTTGAAATCCGAATTTGAGATGAAAAATCTGGGGAAAGCTCGACCGAATACTGAGTATGTGGTATATTATTCCACCAGTTTGCAGTTTTCTAAAGTTTTCAGGCAATTTAATAAAGACATGCATCCTGATAGCACTCCCATGATTAGTCGAGGTTCAAATGTAAGTAAGTGACCATTTCGTCTAAAGGAAGATGACGAAGATGTGTTGGGGATGAAATTCCCATATCTAATTACAATATACACATTGTTGTACTTAGTGTAGTAATATACTCGATTAAATTTTACATCCTCATGGAACTTGTTAGCTAGATATAGCTCAGCGCCAACGCAACGTCATTGGAATGGTACAATGAATGTAATCATGTACTTAAAAGTAACCATTGACATGAGTTTGTTTTATCCCAACAAAGACATAAAAATGAATGTTAAAGGAACTGCAATCCAAAGGTTGTTGATTACGAAGGAACAATAATCTCTTCTCCAACGAAAGTAATCAGGGAGATATGGTAGACTATTTTCTAAGTCATTACCGATATTCAGTTTCGAAAAGTACATGATTAAAGGAACTGTCTGGAACAACTCTGAAAGTAATCAGGGGGATATGCCGACATCAGGGGGAGGATCCAAGGATATGATGTCGACATATTTTACTTCGAAATTGAAGTTGTGTTGTACTCTTTTTCCCTTCGATCGAGAATAGTTTTTCCCAAAGGGTTTTGTTACTCGACAAGGTTTTTAGCGAGACAACACTAAAAACATCAAGTATGTTGAACGTTGAAGACATAGAGATCGCGTTGATATTACTGAAAACATCTGAATCAAAGAAATGAAACGCGATATTCTCTTAAGCAACGTAACTTCCAGAATCAACAACATGGTCTTATAAACACTCAAGTCACCAAAGTAAAGTGTGATAAACTCCTTTTGAATGCATTAGACTAATGAAAATTATCTGACATCAGGGGGAGCATCTAATGGTATGTTGAACTATTTTCCTTCACCGAGGTTGCTTTTTCCTACAAGGTTTTGTTACTCGGCAAGGTTTTTAATGATACAACAACAAACACCGGGAATGTAATTTCCCAGCTAAGGCTATTATCTTTCCCACGAGGATCTTATGCCTTAGGAGTTGTGAGGCAACTAGTCAACTTCAACGGAGCAAAGTGATCATCTGCATTGGATCACCTTTACTTGCATCTGTCACGTTGTACACTTTTTCCTTCGTATCCCACTGGGTTTTCCTTGTCAAGGTTTTAATGAGGCAATGTATATGCATCCAACTATGTTCTAAGTTTACTTAAAATTGTACTCTTTTTCTTTAGCTCAGGTTTTGTCCTCTGGGTTAGCCTGACAAAGTTTTAACGAGACAATTAACTTAGACTCGTCGATCTTTGAAGATCATATTGCATGTGATGAACTACATGTAAAGTACGAGACAACATGTGAAGTACTACATGTGAAGAGTTGTACCAAGGTTTTCCCCACTGGGTTTTTCCTTATCAAAGTTTTTATGAGGCAATTGATTTGAGCAAAAGTCACCAAGGAGAGGACAACATTTTAATAACTATATTCGAAGAATTTTATGTGAAGCACTGTATACGGAGTTCTATTGGACCGCACAAGGGGGAGTGTTGTAGGGCTTACAGCCCACGGATGTGGGGCCCAACTAGGAACCTAGGGTTTCCCTTTACATATATATAAAGGATATTGTATCCATGTAACTCCATTATCCTGATCAATAGAAACCTCTCTTTGTCTTTTTATTTTCTCCATATTTTCCACTGCAACATCAACACTAATCATAGTATTTGTGATTTCCACATTCAGCGCCATTCCATGGTCGTGCTCTTGCACGAATGATATTTATTGTGGATTCACGGCCTTTAAAAAAAACTGGGTGTTACAAACGGCAGTTTATTATATAGATGCCCACTTTAAAGGAACCCTATTATTTGGGAACGAAGTATGTAAACTCTATAAATAGAGTCCTAACCTTTGTATTTTACACACTAATGAATAAAAAATTTCTCTCTTGTCTTCCCCTCTATTTCGTGTCTCCTTCTCTATTTTCTATTCCACAAGACTGGGCATTTATTTCCTTCTAATTCCCGACTCCCGCTCATTGTAATCGCCCGTTAATTTGCTCATTTTTCCTTTGCTCTTTTTGTGCTCACAAAACGCTTTAAAAAGTTTAAACAAAAACAAAACAAGATAATATTCAAGTTTGAGCTACACTAAACTAGAATACAAATTAAACATAAAGATGTGTATACTCCGCTTACAGTTTTTTGGTTGCTTACAGTTATTTTCTCCTAAAGCACTCAGTGAAGCAAAGCTATTCATGCGAGGAATGGCTTTAAAGGGTAACATAGAACTTGTTTGTTTATCATCCACGAGCTGTTGGATAGCTGCGGTTTTGGGGTCGTCAATGAATAGCTGCATTCTCCCGCAGTACTGCTTCTTCAGTACCACAGGTTTTCCGCTATTCGTAAGGGGGAAGGGATCATACATACTCTAGGTTGTGGAGCGACTGCATAGAAGGGTGCGCTGGTGGTGGTCAAGATGGTGGCGACGTTCAATAGTCGCCCATTTTTGCAATTATCAAGTGCACAACTAATGAAGTAGAAAGGATAGGTATATCAAGCTTTATAATTAATCTTGGTCTGCTATCACTCCTAATGATCAGTGGGCTTGGGTGTTCCCAGATTCGATGATTAATCTTGGGAAAACTTGGTCTAACACTACTCTATCTCTTAATGGTAAAGTTATATGGGATCTTATTATCTGCAGCTATTGTGTGGGTATTATGGAGGGAGCTAAACTGTCGTACTTTTGAAGAGAAGTATGTTTACAAGACTGATGAAGACTTGTGTACAGATGTGAAATCTCTAGTGCTAACTTGGGCTGCAAGTTTTGGCAAAAGAGTTCATTTAAACTTCTCTTATACTGTGCGTAACTGGAGTACAGTTTTTGTGTAATTTTCTTTTTTTTTTTCTTCTTTTCTTTACTACCTCTGGTGGTATAGTTGTTTGTACATTCTTCTATCTTTTAATAAAGCTCTCTCTTCTGATCAAAAAAAAAAAAAAAAGCTTTATAATGTTTTTCCATCGTTGATTGACGCAATTATAGCCGACATATTGCAATGATAACATCCGGAAATCCCTACCTTGAGAACGTAATAATTCCAGCATTCAAAATGTAGAGAATTTCCGACTCTGAATCTCTTGGTTCCCCATTCATACATATCTATGTTATTTGCATCAGGTTCACGCAAACCTACTTTACCATTGAAACAACAGCACTTGATCACTGACTATAATATCAGCCTGGTTCTTTCCTTTGGGATTTGAGTGCTACCCTGTTTTAAGCATTTGAGAATTTTCGGAACCAAAGGCGAGACAGACAAGAGTGGACAGAACAATTTCTTTATTTTTATACTCCAGATTTTCATTAAGCAGTCAATGAGTTTTGGTTTATTGGACAATAAACTGAAGTACGAATTATACTAAGAACTCTACGAATACTTTTCCTAGAACATTAAGTTCAAGCTAAAATAAACTAGAATAGGGAGTTAAATTAAACATTGATATAAATTAAGCATAAAATACCGCACGCCGCCCAAGCTTCCGCTGATACTTCTTTCGCTGCTTACACTTTTCTCCCGTAGCAGTCAGTGATATAAAGCTATTTATGTGGGGAATGGCTTCAAACTCTAACATCGCACTTACTTGATTATCCTCCATGAGAGGTTCGATAGTTCCAGTTTTAGGATCATAAATGGAGAGATTTACATGATACACACTCCCACATGGATAACAGTGTCTCTTCAACAACAGAAGCTTTCCGCTATTTGTAAGGGCGAGTGGATTGTACATATTCCATTTCCATTCATTTTCAGGTATACAGTATACTGAACTCCTTGCTCCAAGTCCAACACTGGTTACTGCCTTGTTCTTCCCTATTGTCAATCTTGTTACTATTAATCTTCCTTAGCGACCATATATCCACAGCTTTATCTAATTCAAGATGAATAACACGTAAAAATCTTCCCAGAACCCTTAATTGAAAATGGTGCTTCTTCCCATCATAACCAGGTGGAAGGAAACAAGGTGGAGACTGAACCTCTTCAAATTTCTCTTCGGCCAAATCGAAAGCCATTATTTTCATTGTTGCATAGTCCAGCCAATGGAGAGCTCCATTTGCAAGCATACCTGCGTTTGATATATAATAAGGCCGTTTCCAATCGCCTTTGATTTCTCCTTTCTCTCTCCACCCACTGCCGCTTCCAAGTGTGTATACTTGAATTAGCCCCTCAGGATAGACTCTGACAATCTTGTACTCATTCGAAGAAGGAAGGTATCCGAATCCGCTTATATAATCTGGAGGATCCTGATCTGGGTTTTTCTCTAGCAAATTGACATATTCTTTAGTCATGTGATTGCATATGTAGAAACCATGCTTGTCAGAGAAGGGTACATGGTAACACACCAGGCCATTACAGGAGCCAACTATTGGCTCCTATTGTTGTTCAGTTGAGGGTGGTTCAGTGCTGACATTGACTTGCTTGTGTAAGTAAACGGTTTATTCTCATGATAATCTGCATAATGAACTCCTAGCTTGTACATATCATAATTGACGAATTGAATCGAAAAGAGAATACCCAAACCAGCATCTGTAGGTTCTGTACGATCACCATCAGAATCAGCATCACCATCATCAAGCCGTAGTAACTTGCGTTGAAAGCGTAAGTGCATATCAGCAAAACAAGGAAGACGGATGACACTTAGCCATGTTCTGGAGACTAATTTGCAATCGAAGACTGTTCGGAACGGTAAACGAGATAATATGCTTAGTATTATCTCTGTTGGGAAAACACTCAGAGTTCCATTGTTTTCTTCTATTTCGTTATTCTTTTTCTGTTTCCTACCCCTCTTCGACATGATTGATAGCTAGGGGTTTTCGTTTCTCAGTTTGGGAGAAGAGAGGAGGGGAGAGCGTTTCTCGCGAGTTTTTCGGGTTTTTTATGTCAACAGGACTTCTCTTTCTCCGTTTTATACTCGCGAGAAACACGGTGGTTTTGGGTTACTTGACGGTGGATACGTTAAAAAACGGCCAACATTAATCTTAGTATTTGTAATTTTGTAATTTCCCCCTTTCAGCGCCATCCTGGTTGTGCGCTCGCACGAATGACATTTATTGTGTTGATCACGGCCGTTACAAAAATAAAATAAAATAATTTTGGGAATCTATTTCCCTCTAACTCTAATCCTCAACTCCCACTCATTGTAATTGCCCGTTAGCACTCTCTATCGTGCAGTAACCAAAAATTGAAACCCCTCTCAGTTAATGCCCTTTTTGGTGCGTATAGGATTTGAGAGCCATCATAAAACAGTCCAAACTAAGCATAAACTAAGCTTCAAATTATACTTTTGTCCTTCTATTATTTTGTATTTACGAAAAGTTTTCACAAAAAAAAAAGAACAAAAGAAGATAACATTCAAGTTCGAGCTACACTAAACTAGAATATGAATTAAACATTAAGATGTGTATACTCCGCTTATGGTTTTTTCGTTGATAACAGTTCTTTTCTCCTAGAGCATTCAGTGTAATAAAGGACCGGCTTCAAACTCTAACAGGTACTTGCTTGATTATCATCCACGAGTTTGGCTAGCTCCGGTTTTAGGGTTGTAAATGGAGAGCTTTACATGATACATTCTCCCACTGTGCTTCTTCAATAACACAAGTTTTCCTCTATTCGTAAAGGTGAACTGGTCATACACAGCAAGAGGAGGAGGTTGCATTGGTGGTAGTCAACCCTTATTGACTTCAGCTGCTGCAGTGGTGCTAACTGCTAACAGGAAAATGTAGAAGACGCCAATATAGATGATGCCATGTTTTTGTTCACCATTTTTATTTCAGAAGGTCTGGAGCACTGAAAATGAAAAATTGGTGGTTCTCGTCCGGTAAACAAAAGCTCTATGACCTTCTGAATAAATGAACGGAGAGATTGGAATGCGTTTGAGATTTGAGTTTGAGTGCTATATCATATTCCTAAGTTGATTGTTACTTGTGCCATATTTTGGCATGCAATTATTATTAGTTCGTTCTCTCATTATCCGGTATTTTAAGCATTTGAAAGTTTTCGGAACCAAAAAGGCGAAAAAAACAAGAGGGAACAAACAAAATATAAGGCCATTACAGATGAGAGTTGCTGATAAATATGTCACAAGTTACATTACTAAGACCATATACATTATACAATACTGAGAATCTATTTCCTTAAAATCGTCCCTAAAGTTAAATCCAAACCAATTTCTGAAGATGAAGAAGAGTTTAAACCTGAATGCATTACTGAATCAATCTCCACTGGTGGAGGATAAGGAGGCAAATTCAAATTCAGCACGCAACCATCTCTTGCTGAAGCTGAGGTGCTCGGCAATTGATGAAAGATGGGCCATCTTCAAATTTCTCCCAATGGCACCTCATGTGCCCGCCAAGAGCTTGGCCAGTAGAAAAAACCCTGAAGCAAATCCCACATTTATGCCTAGAATCCATAGGCATTTTCTCCTGTTTGTCACCTGTTTCATGACTGAGATCAAGTTGGCAGTTTGGGTCGTCTTCACTGCTTTGTGCCATTGCAAAACAACCCTTTACATTTTTGTGACTAGCCCTATGACCGCCTAACGCTTGGTGAGACCCAAAAACCTTCTTGCAACTAGAACACTCAAATCGACTATTCGAACTTGATGATGGAGCACTGCCTTCTGCAAATCCTAACTGTGGTGGTGGCTCTGGTTCTCTATCGCCATAACCTGCCGCATCTAATGAATCACCATCCCTGTACCAACTAATACACTGTGCAGTTATAGGAACTGAACCATTTGCAAGCATTAATAGACATGTTGCAGCTTCATAATCTTCTACGTTAGTACTCCAATTTGAGGCAACTACTATTCCTAATCCCTGCTGCTCTGTTGATGGTGGTGGAAGCGGCAGTGGCACAGGCTTTCTATAATTCGGTGGTGGATTTATGCCTCGCCATTGACGCTCTGGGTGACAACGCATATGCCCAAATAAAGCTTTCCTTGACCAAAACTGCCTACCACATTCACTACACGGTCTAATATTGTTGTTTGGAGGAGCATTTGCTTCTTGTTTCTTTGTTGATTTAAATTTCGGGTACACATTTGATTGTGAAGATGAAGTAACATTAAGATTAGAACCACTAATTCTGATGAGTTTTGACCTCTTCTTCTTGTGCTTTTCACTAAATCCTTCAGCAATAGACCCAGTGATGTCTCCGGCGTGGATCACAGGACTCGAAAAGACTTCAACAATTTCTTGCTGAGAAGAGAAAGGAGAAGTAGAAAGAGAAGGATTACTATCTGTGTTGCTGTTATTGCTCATCGCGAAATTAGATATCAGAGTCTGAAAGAAGAAGAAGAAGAAAGCTTGAGAATGCCAATTACGTCTCATTTGTACAGGGCTAAGCGGTTACTATCTCTCTGAAGTGGGCAGTTATTTTCAGTTATGAATTCCTATCTTTGGTTTTTTCAACTGACAGAATGCAGTTACTTTGTGTTGAACAAACATCAGATTACAGTGTCCTTACATCTATAACCGTAGGAGTGTTATCATCTTAACTAATCTGTGCAGATAAATACTCTTCCTGGACCCACAGCCCAACATCCCAAAAGTGACGGCTGGGATGAATTTACATCTCATAAGTTGTACGATGTAACAATAGGTGCAGAGTACTACAATCAAACTATTAAAAACAACATGAGGATTAAATGGTTGGATGTCCTTGAAAAGTTTGGTTATGCATGTATCCACTAGCCCACTTTGCAGTATAGCTCACATACACCAAAAACTGTTTCCAGAGAGACAGAAAATTAAAGAACTAGAGACTAAGTAGTAGTAGACTGAAGGAAAACTCTGAAAAGGGAAAGTTTCTTCCATTATATTCACTGTTTCATCAACTATATAGGAAACATAGGTGAAAGATAACAACACAGTGTCATGGCTCGCCATGGTTTTCCTAATCGAGAGTCTGTTATACACACTTTTGATGATATGATTTTGATTTGTGATGGAAAAATAAATAAATACAGAAACCAGGACTGGTTTTTCCTCTAAATTCTGATTTGTACACACACCGTATACAAAATTGGTTGCCCTGTTATTCTTTTACTGATCGGCTCTTTGTGCTGTTTCTACTCAACAATCTTCGTCCCCTCCAACTGCGTGGTGTTGCAGGTGGTTGAGTACCTTGAGCTGACGACTCTTCAAGTGACGGACTCCTGTTTTAAACACACATTCATGATCAGATTTATGCATCAAAATTACAAACGAAAGAATAGATACAGATTGAGCAACATTACTACTTACCAGTATAACATTCTTCAGAGCTTAGCCGAAGTATATAAATATATCATATAAAAGAACGATGCATTATCTGTCCTAGTTCAAAATGGTGGAGTTAAATTAAAAAGATGATATAGGCGAAAAAGTGAGTGTTACTACCTTATCATTGAATTAGAAAAGCATTTTCCTGAGAACTGCTTCTGAGCGACAGGACTGGAACTGGATTCTGCACGTAGAATTGGTTTCTCGTTTTTCTTCCTGTATTCATGCTTCAGCTCTTCTAGCCGTTTTGATACCTATGCATAAAAGGGAAGCTCAATTACCCAAACGGACCGAAGTATAACCGGAATGGTACAGTAATCTCCTACATACACGAGAGAGGGAAGGAGGGAGAGAAAACCTTGATTGCGTGCGCCATCGGCAGTATTGTATCTGGGTCCATTGCATCCTCGGGAAAGTTTCGGAGGGCATGAATTAGTTTCTCAAAGGGTAACTTTACCTGATTGACCGAACCAAAAGTGTTGACATCAGCAGAATTTTTAGGTAACTTTATTTTTAACTCCAAAAGTAATGTTAGAAGCTTGATACTTACCAAGTCGTCGTGACAAAATTTCAACAGCGCCAAACCAACTTGAAAAACTATCATAACACCCTGCCAATGTAGTGAAAAAGATGTTGAAGCGGAAATGCACATGAGCGAAAGATATTCAATATATAAGAAGGTGTAAGAGTAAGAAACTGACCTCGTAAAGAAAGACGTCCCATATTCTAAGAGCCAAATTGAAAGGGAAGGAGTAAGAAAAGACGGTTATGAACCACTGGCTAGCATACATGCTTGGATTTATCATTTCCTCAATAAAATGTTCCCCTAGCTTTGGCAAATGCTCTCTCACCAATTGTTCAAACTGAAAGAGGTATTGCTGTACCAACGGCAGTCCCACCTGCACTCACAAGCATATACACCAGTAGGTATTAAATTAGTTACTGGTACATATCAAACTTCCAAGATGAGTCTTTTTTTAGATAGTCAAGATGGTAATGCATATTCTATCAAAGTTCAAGAAACAAACTTTGTTTGTTACTAGAATTCTCCAAAAAAATGTTGAAACTAGCATTCCGAAAATGAAAGCATCTTCTTGAGACAGGCTTTTGTTTTTGTTTTTGAATTTTTAGCTCTATGAAACATGCAGTATTACCAAATATAATCCCTCCATTGGGGCATGAACAGCTCCTTTCAACAAAGCCACCAATAACCAGAATGCATCTTCCTCGCTCATGTACAGAAGCAAAAGACCAGCTAAAAATCCCATTCCCTGTATTTGAAAAGCAATAAAAACATGAGGTCTAATATGTAATCATGAAACTCAGCAAAAAAATTTATCATGCATCATGTTTTGGAAGTTTAGAGAGAGGATAAGAGTTAGACCTGAACATAACCAACATCTCTGTCATACACAGAGTATGCCTTAAGAACATTGTACAACGACCTTTGACCTGGTCCATGTCTCTGCTGAAAGAAAACATGTGATGGAAAAGTTCGGGAAATATCTCGAATTATGTCCAGCTCTGATGTAGATGTTTCATATAGTACTAGTTGCTGCAGCAGAAAAACCTCTTGATCAGGAATTTAATAAAGCCACGAAATGAGGATGCCCATGTTTCTTGATAACATATACTCCAACAGTATGTCATTTGAAAAAGAACAGGCATTCAATTATTTTATGTTGGTTTGACACACGCATGGCAATAACAAAGTAAACGTTCATGTGAACAGCTTTGAAATCAATCACAGAAATGAGTTAGGTTTAACATTGCCGAATAAGAGAGCACATGGAAATCCTAAGCAAAATAAGTTACAGACATATCAGAAGATACTGAAATACAACCTAACAAGCCACATATATCATTAGGCAAAGCTTTTGTGAGGAAACGAACTAAGAGTACCTCGTATACACCCGGATTCATTAGCAAGAGATCCCGACTACCTGAGATCAACTGCCAAACAAGACCCCGTAAGCAATCAGGAATTCCCTTTCTAATACGCCTTAGCACCACCTGAGGTTTCCTTCTAACATAATGCTTCCAATCACTTCCGCCAACTCCTATCATTTTCCTCCACTTTCTGATCCTTCTTTCCTCCCTGTAAAATATTTTTACCCATATCATATTGTTGAGACTAATAGTCCCATAGAGACCATAACTCTAGCATTCATCTCAATATAATATGAAAAGGCTATTCCATTCATTGCCAATTGGTTTTGAGCAGGAAGTCCAGACATCTATCTAATACATATATGACTGTATGTTGATGAAAATTAATGGTGAGAAGAGAAATATCCCCTAAAACTACGGTTTTCACCCACACCAAGACTAACTTGTCTTCAAAAATATTAAAAAACATCCGGACTAAAAAAAGGTTAACATGGTATTAATGTAGATGAATTTTGCATATTTCGTGAACGCAACTAATTGTGCAAATAGATTTCCTTCATACTTTCTTTGGAGAAAGAGAATAAAAATTATGTAAACCAACTCAGAAACCATACCTTTCTTGTTCATTGATAACCTTTTTAGTGATTGAGCCTTGGGAACTGTTGTTCTTGATTGAACCTTGGGAACTGTTGTTCTCTTCTGGCACGAAAAATCCAAATCTGTCCACTGGTCTTGCAGGTGGAACTGGTCCTGGTTCAAACTCCTCTATTTTTTTCCTCTCCATTTCACTAAAATGTAAACCTTATCATCTTAGAGAGGAACTCTAGCGATCATTCTTTTAGCTCACAGAAGCTCCCTCTGAATTCTCTCCCCAACAGAGAGTTGTCAGCTGCTATGTGGAGCGTGGTACCCTATGCATAGACGATAAAACATAAACTCAGGCAGTGAGGGTCACTATAACTTAATAAGAGCACTTAACAAAGAGCGTAGTTTCTGCATTCTATAGACTAGCCAGAAATAAAAGATAAAACGATAGCAAGTTCCCAAATACAGACAATCACAATTTTGAAGCACGACACAATGCAACTCAACCGAAACAGATAACAAGCATGATACAGTGCAACTCAGCCGAAACAGATAACAAGCACGATAGAGTGCAACTCAACCAAGGCAGAAAACAAGAGAATAGCGTGTAATCGGCGATCTCAAATCATATACTCCATGCACAATACTAAATTGAAGCTCATCACTGGGGACTCCTACCATTCAAGCTCTAGTATATAAACTTGTAACTCCAGAAAGACATTAAAAAGTACAAAATCAAACAAAACAATCTGTAACCGAAAATTCGACTCTTTGGCAACATTTCTAATATGATTGTTATGCCTACAAGCTGAGTTCAAAACTCATCAACATCCTAATTTCTACTGATAAAGAAAAAAACACTTTTGAATCACCAAATTGTAAAGGGTTTGCTCTTTATCCCACTACTAGATTACCCCCTTGGCAACAACTATAGGAAAATTCAGACATCCAGATTGGGTTTACAGTCAAAAACCAAAACAAGTAAACTTCAAAAACTTAAGTTAATCAAAAGATCCCACAAATAGGAACGAACAAATAAAAATCTGTCATTTTCAAAGTAATGTAACAAAGTATTCACCAATGACAAGAATTTGGGGACGAATTAAATAAATTGAATCAATTTTAACACAACCCAGTAATCAATTAACAATCAAAACCATAATAACAAGACAAAGAACACAAATTTCTGAGAAAACTGACCTGGGATTATTTTGACATACAGAGAGGGAATTCTCTTGTTCTGTATTGAAATTGATGATGAAAATTGCAAAAATAAAAAAATGTCTGATATGCACGTCGTTGAAGAGAAGGGCTATTTGGTGCATCATCTGCCGGCCCGCATACCTTTTTGCTGTTGAAGTCACCACTCACAACCAAAAGAACGAAAATTCAACCAACAGTCAGACTCAGATCTCTGCATCATGATTCATGACTCGTGAAAAAAGGGTTCTGTGACTTCCGGAATCCACTTTTATTTTAATTGATAAAAATAATTATATATTTACACCCTGGTTACTCTGGCCAAATGGCTCATGAGCCATGTGATGCCGCATTCCCATCATCTAGAACCCCAACGGGAGAAAGGGTGACCAAGGTAGTGCCTAAGCTCCCAAAATGGTTACGTGTCCGCATCTGACACTTGAACGAGCGCGTTCAAGGGTTGGACATTCGGTGATATCGCTCACATATCGCTCACATATCAATGTTATCAGGAAGATATAAACAAATAACAAAAAATTGGTCAGTTAGCCCAATAATTATAATTTCTGGGTGAAAAGAGCATGTAAAATTTGATACTGTTTAAATGGACGAGAATGTAAAAATAGTCACGATTAAACAGTTTCATCCTACCCATTTTCAAATATTTTTTCTTATTTTTAATTTACATCAGGATGCATCCAGTTTTATCCTCGCTCTTTTTTAAGTTTAAGACAAGATAAATTCGGTTTCATTCTTGCTATTTTTTTGGTGTCCATTTCACCCATACTAATTTTTACTCGTCCATTAGAACATGTTTTAAAAATATTTGGACAAATGACACATTTTCCGAACAAATAAATGCTCTAATGATGTGGTAAGAGAAAAAAGGCGAATTTTATGACAATTTTTTTCTTCTTGTTCCACTATGATTGGATGACTAAAAATTCAAGATCACCTTCAATCCTTTCCTCAATCTTTAGTAAGGGAGTCATTAATAAATATGCATCTGGAGCTGTCTTTATCCTCGGGTTAAAAGATTTTCTGAGATTAAAAGCTCCATTTTTTTTACTAGAAATGGTAGGGCTTTGAATCCTAAAAATATAAATATACAAGATTGAATCTACTTTCTCAAGAACATTGCTAGGTCGACAACAATATGAAGCTTGTTTTTGAAGAATCTAACCATTGATGGATAAATTCGGGGTTTTCTTCATATCAGGTGATCATATAATTCATATTGATTTGAACGGATCATTTGTGGTTGGTTAGTATATGTGTAAGAGGCTCTATTTTCCCTTTTTGAAAAAGATCTAGCTAATATTAGTTGTCATCCAAGAGAGGTTTCGGTACATATGTTGGATTACAGTTGGAAGAGAACAAAACCGAAATATACATTTATTGCTTATATATTCGGGTTTGGCAATTCCTTATTGTCTAAACATGCCTTAGTCATCATAAATAGAAGAGCTTGTATTCTTACAAACTCATCCTTTGGACACGCTATTTAACTGTTAGTGTGGGATGCCCACCAATACTATTCTCGTAATATTCGTCGAAGAGGAGAGTGTCGTAATAGTGAATCCATTGTGTGTGCTTTATTTAAAGACTTTTGTGGGATCAAAGAAACTCTAGTAGTATCGTTAGTGGGTAACTAAAAAACATATTGTTATTTTAGATTTTGATTATTGATTTGATTGATTAACGGTAGAGTTGAACTTGATAGATCTAGTTTGTTTATTCTATGATCATTCTCTTTTGATATAAGATCACTCGAACTAGTTCGAGGGTTGACGATTTCAGATATGCTTTATTGCTTGATATATGAAGATATGACTTTTGATCATCCATTGTTAACAGACTTCGTTATATGTGTGAACGATCATTAGTGGAATCAAGTTGTTTGTGCATGTACTTTGAAGACTTGGAGATTTATTTTTGGTATTCTGATATTTATGATATACTTCGTACATACTTGATTTACTGGGATCCGACAAGATGTTTATCACGAATAGAATTTTAAAGCTTGTTGTATAGAATATAGATCGGTGTATTTCTTTGAGATCTACTTTGATACTTTATAAACTAAGATTGATTAACTCGATAGTCTTGATCTTAGTTGATATAACCGAACAAAGGAGTTTATATTATTTAAATGGAGGAACCCTTGTACTCAGTTTATCTCTGATTAACTTGGCTGGTCTCGAGATTGATAGAGAGGTTACTGAATCAGATTAGTCATTTATTATTCTGGATTACGATCCAAAGGAGCTGAGTTGTTGAAGTCTTCACAATAGGTGAACCAACTTGAAATGGTGGGCGATATTTTAGAATTCATGTGCGTTGACCAGATTGGTAGTAGGCGCAGGGATACTGAAGGAACTGAGTAACTTGGAGTTAGTTTACTTGGTCTCAACCATACAAAGTTGTTTTATCTTTGTATAACGGCTTAATTCTAAGAGTATTCAAAACTAGACAAGGTCGCAAGGTTTATCTTCCTTGCAGTTTTTCTCGTTAACAAAATCTTGTGTATCGTGTGGTTTACTTTACTTCCGCGTTATATTGTTGTGTCTTTATAGTTAAAGTAAATATACTTGTACATTAGCCAAACACTTGTTTGATCCCATAAATTGGTTCAGATTTGAATACGTTATATACTAAGTGTACATCTTGTTAAGTAAAATCCTTGACACTTCGTGTTTTGTATTAGATGACACAAGTTGTGTCTTGCAGAGGTTGATATCGAAAAATTATGGTGTAGCTAGTACCTCCATCATTTCACTAGCGTCTCCAAATATTACAATGCATGTTTGTAAGGTTTGTTGTTGTGTTATTTTTATCGTTCTTTCTGTGTATTATTGTTACCGCATTACCATTTTAAAATATAAGTTGCATCCCAAAGATCGTATGTACTACACTCAAAAATTAAGCCTGCAAGAGAATAAAAGAAAAAGGTTTTCTTTTAGGGTTTTTGAAGTTAAGCGTGTGTTAGGATTTACATATCAAGTGGGTAGTGTATTCTTAATTACTAATACTATATAATAAAAACCTGGTATTATTTGTTTATTTGTTTTTGGATTTGTGTCTAAATTTCTCTCTGAAGTATAGTATCAGACCGAAGAACAAGAAAAGAGAAGATACTGACGTTGTTGTTTATTTTGTAGTTGAGAGGTAATTTATTCTCTTGTCTATTGCATTTTGGTGTAGAACTGTAGTTTCTTTAAATATAACATTTTAAGTACTTGTTTTGTTATTCGTTTTTTCTTTTCTTTCATTTGTGTTCAATTTAATCTAGCTTTTCATTTGATTGCAAGTATGTTTTATCAGCTCTGTATCATCATGTTCACTTTTCGATCTCCTGAATTTTTAACCTAAAATTGCTTTTAGATTTGTTTTTCTTTTTACTTTTCTTTTCAAATGTTCTTTTTTCAAGTTCTAATTGAAATATTGCGTTCTATACTACTCTTGAACTGTGAACCTTCTTGTGCTTTGCTTAACATTTTAATTTGAACTTCTTTCTTTCTAAGTAACATCGAGATATTTTATAATTTTTTCTTTATTATTATTATTATTATTTCATTATTGTTATGATATCATGATGTGTTGCTTATTGATAGGAATTATTTAACTGGTTATTGGGCTTCATTTTCAACAACAATATATGTTGGCTTAGGACCAACTCATATAAACTTTTTTCTGGTTTTATATTTTTTTTATGGGATTTTTATTTTCTTTCTTTTTACATTTTATTATTTTGTATTTTGGTTAAAAAAATCAACTGGACTAGACTCCATTTTCAACAATAATTTTTTACCTAAATAAGGCTCGTATAAACTTTTTTGTTTTTGGGATTCGTCTTTTTTCTTTCTCTTTTTTCCCCCTTTATTTTTTGCCTTAATAAAATAATTTATTAAGTTATATGGGGTATAATAATGTAAAAGTGAGTGTACATCATTATACTTCATGATTAGTCTTTGTAATTCTTTTTTGTTTTATTGATTCTTGAGTTTCTTCTGTGTAAAACAAAATCTTGATATCTTGAGGTAAGTGTCGTTTGTCGTTAATGGAGACTTTTTTGTTTTGTTTTGAGACCGTGTTTACCCCCGATCAATTCATGAACTATGTCGGAATGAACTTGTTAGGAAGTTCATCCCATCGTTTAAAGCTAGCCTTGCTTCCTTCTGTGTACGCTTTGTTGGTGCAAATCTGATCGTAACAATCATGAGAAGGTCTATCTGACTTGTTGCATATGTTTTCCTTCTTGTATATTTTGCTTTGTATTATTTATCTCAAATAGAAGACAGTCTCTAGAAATCGTCGGCAAATGAAATGACTGGGAATCATCTCCCTAAATGGAGGAAATCTCACATCATCTACAATACCATCGTGAATTAGCATATTTTGATCAATCGCTTGCAATTTCAAATTCCATGTCGGCGAATAATGAGCATACCTTCAGGATGCAGATTAGGGCATTCCAACTGATTTAAGTTTGTTTCTAATATGATGGATCCAGTTATTGAAAAAAATTATGTGTTTATTGTATGGGCTCCTAGAAGATATTTCATCGGTCTACTCTTCAAGGATCTACTTTTCACTTCTTACCATCTCTATTATATATCATGCAATCCTTACTACTTTATCCCTAGGAACAACTTTTTTATACATTAGAAGGTTGTTAAGCTTTTTTTCCCAATAGCAAGAATTAAAAAACATCGTATAGAGTTTCGTTGCAATTCTAATAATTGCATAAGAGTATCATTACGTACCAGATTATTACATTGAAGTGGAGGTTAAATCTTATTTATTAGTTGATTTGGCGTCCCTAATGGTGCTAAAAGTGTCTCAAGACAAATATGGTTTTGTAAGAGGTATAAGAGATGGATGTTGGATGGTGAAAATCATAGGAATGATAACTTTTTTTTAATATAATAATTGGTGGCATATATTTTAATATGTGGTAAGTGATGGTATGGCCTTTATAGCTTTGGGGGAAGAGATTGAAGATGGTTTAGATATTTATCCGGTTGAGAAACAAGTTTGAGAGTTTGTTTTTTTTAATATAATTATAACCCTTTTCTTTTTCTTTTTTGACTATGTTATGTTATTACCAACTTAATTAATCAATCAGCATTCTAATACTCCGTTTAAATTATACATAAATTGTATTGTGCACATCAAATAATTTGAACATCATTAAAAATAAATTGGAAGAAGAAATAAATCATTCATTTTTTTTATTACGTCACTATCACCAATATGTACCGTATATATATATATATATATATATATATATACACGCTACTAGCAGTTGACACTACAAAAAGGAGGGATGCGCGTAATAGTAAAGGGAGAATTATTGTTGTATTATCTGAAATTTACTCGCAGACAAAGTACCCAATACGTTATTTATAGCTATAACTACATCTTTATCTACATAAAAAAAGTTTTCCACATTATTGGCATACTCGATACTAAGGTAAAGTGCATAAGTAAGGTGAGTTAGCCAGGTCCATTGAGATGGGGATACTTCCATATTCGGGTCCTTTTTATCATAAGGTTAACCTCCCATTAATGAACGACGAGCACCCATATTCACTTTATTATTATTAACGTTAACGACAAGATTTATTATCGCTTATCGCATGTCCCCGGAAATTTAGAGTAGGTGCTAAATCCCCAATTTGTGCCATACGATCTGTTATATAAATAGGCAGGGAAAACTCAGCGAAAACGACAACGATTGTTGAAACATCTAATGTGTCAAAAAATTGGACAAAAAAGGAGAACAACATTTTATGTTAGAGCTGATGTCACTGTAGTACAGTGGTAAAGTCATTGGGTGATGATACTAGTGACTTGAGTTTGAAACTCGTCAGCACCAAATTCTTTACCGATAAAATAAAAAAACACTTTATGTTAGAGCATTACTTAGTTGAAACCACCAACACTTGGTATGTCATGTTTGGTTATTAAGTTTAGCTCCAAAACCCGGTCGCATTACTTACTTAAGTCAACTTCCTTAGGTTAGACTTAGGAAATAAAAATGTTAAAAAAAAAAATTCTTTAGTTACTTATGAAGAATTGAATACGTATTGAAAACAAACGAAAACATCATCCTTCAGATTTAGATTACTAACTATTGACTTTTGACTTGTTCCATTTTCATCAAGTTCTTACAGTCGTATTCATCGAAAACAAAAAATGCGAAGCTTTTTTTTTTGAAAATCCAAAAGAACTATCAATTGAGTGTTGCTGCTCAGAATTGTATAATGAGAGACAGTAAAGAAACTGATAGTACGTGTTTTTTTGAAGAACTTGGACTCATAATTACAAAACTATCACAAAATCATGAGATATGAATCCTAAATTGAATCACTCAGTTATTCTGGAACCTTTGTACATAAGTTAATGCTTACTATCTTGTTCATCTAGAAAAGGAGGGAGGAAGTGCGATAACTTGTCCACCGTCAATAATTTTGTTAACTGCATTCGAGGGAGTGAATCCAAGATCCTTACCAACTAGCACCGTAACATCATTACCCACTTGGATATACCTCTTTTTAATTGTTCCGAATAACCTGTAATAATCAGGAAAACCTTGAAGACGAGCGTTCTCCCTGATTGACATAACCCGGTCTTGTTCGGGATGCGAAGTTTGTTTTACATGGATTTAGTTGTTTAGATGACTTGATGATTATTATGATCTAAGTATCAAAAGGAAGAATATATATGGGTTTGTCTCTACAACTTATTGTATTGAGTTACGCAATTTAGTTTTCCATAATTTTATGATTTTGATATAACACTAATATGACTCTTGTCATGGATTAGTGTTGAACTTTAGGGAAACTAGATATGTTTATCCAATGGTGAACCCTGATTTTTGTTCATGTTTAAAAAAAAATTGACATGATTTGAAGTTTGTTTGGACTTGAATTTAGTTTCAAAACCTAATATGGTTCAAGATCAATCCAAGGACCAATCCCAACCACAATCAGTCCTAACTTGTAAATTCCGAAATATCTATTTTACGTTCTTAACCATTAAGATTTCAAAAGATGAGTAAGTTATACGAAAGTTAATATGTCTGATAAACATCGAATATGAATTTAACTCCATTATGTTATTTTCATATTTATTCTTTTGATAATGAAGGCTAAATCTTAATTAATATTGATAATCATTTTCTTTATCTTAACGGGAGTTAAAAATAGAAGTGCTTTCTTCAGAAGATTGCACATACATTAATTTTCTAATTTAGCAAATTACATAGATTTGCACAAGCTAATATAGTTGTCAAATAGCAGGATTTCTCGTATATTAGTTAAAATATATTTTAAGATTTTATTACATCGTTTTGTGCCAATATGATCTAAATAATATCAAGAATATTCTTAATATTGGAAATGGTATTAATTGAATATCTTTGAGAAATTTCGAAATTAGGTTTCTTGTTTTCCAAACAAGCTTTGGTCATAACACTATAAATAGTGGAGCATGTACTCTTAAGAATAATTGTTATGAGCATGTACTCATAACAAGCTCATCCTAGAACATACCATACTTAAATAGTTATTCGTTTTGGAAAAAAAACAACATTATTAACCTTTAAAGTCGTCCTTGGGATCAAACACCTCTATTGGTATCGTTGGTGAGAAACTAAGATTTGCACATCAGTTTTCGTGTTTATTACTTGTAGTTGAACTAACTTCAAGTTATCTTCTAGATAAGTTCTTGTTTATTCTATGGTTATTTTAATTTTAAATAGGTCCACTCAAGGATTTTGAAGATTTGACCATGCTAGATTTGAGCGGTTCTGAATCTGTTGATAGAACTATTGATTTTTCAATGTTAACAGACTTCGTTATTTGAGATAAATAATTAGTGGAATCAAGTGCAGGTTGTTACTATTAAACATTAAGAAGATTGAAAAAGAAAAATTTAACAAATCCCTAACTTATTATAATCGAAAACTTAAAGAAATACGTCGATTAAATAAATTTTCATAAACCGAAAATTAAAATCATCAAAACTTGGTCATGGTCAAGGAGTCTGGGAAAACATAGGGGTTTTTAGTTTACCCCCCTAAACAAAATAGTGATTGAACTTTCCCCCCTTACTTGTTAATAATAACAACTTACCCCCCTAAAATATAAATTTGGACTAAAATATCCCTATCATCGTCATGTATAAGAAAAGGTTTTAGCTGTCCGTTTTGTTTTGAATTTTCGAATATCGGGGCTTTGTCAGATTGGAAACTCAAGAAACTTGAATAAACTTAGATTGAACTCAACGTGAACTCTTCCTAAAAAATTGTTGTTACTAACATCAAGTGGAAAGGAGTAATTTGTGAAAGTGAGGACTAAGATTTGAAAACGGGTCATGAATTTGTTTTGAGCACTACAAAATTCAAAACAATATCAGTAGTTTTAATGAGATTTCATTGTTATAACTTGGTGAAAGCAACGAAACTGTTCATGTAAATGTGATAAATTCATTATACTCTCGCTCTTACTATCAGTCTAAGTATGTGTGCGTTTAGGGTGATTTATCGGTCAGTGATTGAAGAAGAGTAGTGATAATACAACCTATAACTAAAAGACAAAGGAGTCAAACAATCCTAGTTATGAAGGTCATTAGATATCATGTACTGTTGTTACTGTACTTGTTCAAAATAATGACCACTAGAATTAAGAAATCAATCACTAAAGTAACTTTAACATCGACAAATGTTTACTCTGATTGCATTTATACATCACATACATGGGTGGTTCCACGAAACCCAAAAGAAAATGAAACATAAAGCCTTAGAACTTCTCATGAAAAGGGTACTTTAGTCTAAAATTTCAGTTTAGGGGTAAGTTGCTACTATTAATAACTTAGGAGGGAAAGCTTAATCACTATTATATTTAGGGGGGTAAACTCAAAAGCCCCGAAAACGTAAGTTGTACCGTTTTTCATAACTTACTCTTTAAATTTTAGTACTTTTTTAAGTTTTAAAAATAATTTTTTTGTTGCTATATTTCACAATCCCTCAAGTTATCCACATTTATTCAGTTTATCCACTTATCCGTGTAATAGACTGTACGTGGATGTATTTTTAAAATCTGTCTCCTAGATAGACTGGACGTGAGTGATACCAAATATGCATCCACTCATCCTTTGCTCACTTCCAGATTGTCAGGACAGATCTTGGTCACCAGGCAAAAGAACCTTGGAAAGCTGAACCGACGAATACGGGAGAGCCCAACCCCAATATGATTTTGCTGACACTTAAACGAGCGCATTCAAGGGTTGAACACTCAGTGACATCGCTTACATATCGCTTGCATATCAATGTTATCTAGAAGATAAACAAAAAAAATGCTTTGACGACGTGGTAAGAGAAAAAAATGCGAATTTTGTGGCAATTTTTTTCCTCTTATTCCACTATGATTAGATGACTAAAAGTTCAATATCTCCTTGAATCCTTTCCTAGAGCTTTAGTCAGAGAGTAATTAATAAATATGCATCAGAGCTGTCTTCATCCTCTGGTTAAAAGATTTTCTGAGATTGAAAGCTCCATCTTTTTCTTTTGAATGGAAATATAGGCATTGAATCCTGAAAATGAAAATACACAAGATTGGATCTACTTTCTCAAGAACACTGCTAGGTCGACAACAATATGAAGCTTGTTTTTGAAGAATATAACCATTGATTGATAAATTCGGGGTTTTCATCACATCAGGTGATATTATAACTCATGTTGATTTGAACGGATCTTTTGTGGTTCGTTAGTCTATGTGTAAGATACTCTATTTTCCCTTTTTGAAAGAGAGTTTAAATACTCAACAAAAAACAATGAGAAATTTTTGTGTGGCTATAGACTATATTAGTAAAGTATATGGTGTATGCTAGATAATATTAGTTGTCATCCAAGAGATGTTTTGGTGCATATGTTGGATTACAGTTGAAGGAGAATAAAAACGAAAATATACGTTTGTTGCATATCCTTAGGATTTTCGGATTTAGTAATTCCTCGTTTTCTAAACATGCGGTCATTATAAATAAAAGAGCTTGTATTCTTAAAAACTCATCTGTTTGACACGCTACTTAACTTTTAGTGTGGGAAGCCCACCAATAATATTCTCGTAATACTCGTCGAAGAGGAGAGTATCCTAATAGGTGAAATCTCTTATGTGCACTTCATTTAAAGACTTCTGTGGGATAAAAGAAGCTTTAATAATACCGTTGGTGGAAACTAAAAAATCGTATTGTTATTTTAATTTTTGATTATTGATTTGATTGATTAACGGTAAAGTTGAACCTTGATAGATTTAGTTTGTTTATTCTGTGATCATTCTCTTTTGATATAAGATCACCCGAACTAGTTCAAGGTCGGCGATTTCAAATATGCTTTATTGCTTAAGATAGATCATCCATTGTTAACAGACTTTGTTCTGTGTGTGAACGATCATTAGTGGAATCAAGTTGTTTGTTATGTTTGGTACTCTGACCTTTGTGATATACTTCGTACATACTTGATTGACTAGGATCCGACAAGTTTTTTAACGCGAATAGACTTTTGAAAGCTTGTTGTGCAGATTGGAAGTATATCTAGGTGTATCTCTTTGAGATCTACTTTAATACTTTGTAAACTAAGATTGATTAATTCGGTAGTCTTGATCATAGTTGATCTAACCGAACAAAGGAGTTTATATTATTTAAACGAAAAAATATTTATAATCAACTTATCTCTGATTAACGTGGTTGGTCTTGGAGATTCATAGAGAGGCTACTGAATCATGTTAGTTATTTACTGTTCCAGATTAAAATCCAAAGGAGTTGAGTTGTTGAGATAGTGCGCGATATTTCAGGATTCACGTGCGTAGACCAGATTGGTAGTAGCCGCAGGGATACTGAAGGAACTGAGTAACTTGGAGTTAGTTTACTTGGTCTCAACTATACGAAGTTGTATTAGTCTTTGTATAGCGGCTTAATTCTAAGATTATTCAAAATGGGACAAGGTTGTGGGTTTTTCTGCCTTGTAATTTTTCTCGTTAAGAAAATCTTGTGTGTCGTGTGGTTTACTTTACTTCCACGTTAGATTGCTTTGTGTTTATAATTAAAGTAAATATACTTATATATTAATCAAGCACTTATTTTGATTAAATAAATTGGTTCGAATTCAAATATACTTTATATACTAAGTGTACATCTTGTTTAAGTAAACTTCTTGACAGTTCGTGTCTGTATTAGATTACACAAGTTGTGTCTTTCACAGGTTGATATCGAAAAGATTGTGATGTAGTTGGTACCCTCATCATTTCACTAGCGTCTCCAAATATTACAACACATGTTTATAAGGTTTGTATTTATACTACTTTTTTATCGTTCTTCCTATGTATTGTTGTTACTGCTTTACTATTTTAAGATATAAGTTTTATCTCAAAGATCGTACGTACTACACTTAAAGATTAAGCCTGCAAGATAATATAAGAAAACTGTTTTGTTTTAGGGGTTTGGTAAGATAAGTGCATGTTAGGATTTAGATACACATTTTAGCAAGTGATTAGTGTGTTCTTACTAATACTGTAAAATGCAAACCCGGTATTATTTGGTTATTTGTTTTTGGATTTGTGTTTAAATTTCTCTATAAAGTATAGTACCAGACCGAAGAACAAGGAAAGAAAAGATACTGATGTTGTTGTTTATTTTGTAGTTAAGAGGTAAATTATTCTCTTGTGTATGCATTTTGGTGTAAAACAACAGTTTCTTCAAATGTATCATTTAAAGTAATTGTTTCGGTATTCGCTTTTTCTTTTCTTTAATTTGTGTTGAATTTAATCTAGCTTTTCATTTGATTGCAGGTGTGTTTTAATTATCAGGTCTATATCATCATATTCACTCTTTGATCTCCTGAATTTTTAATCTGAACTTGTTTTTAGATTTGTTTTTCTTTTTACTTTTCTTTTCAATGTTCTTTTTGTTGGTTTTTAATTGGAATATTATGTTTTGTACTACTCTTGGATCGTGAACCTTCTTGTTATTTTGCTTAACATTTTAATTTGAACTTCTTTCTTTCTAAGTAAACATAAGTCTGGATAAGTTTTCTCTTCACTCATTGTTTGCTTGTAGATGATTGATAAAAACTAAAGCCACCTGACTGTGGGTGTATCAAACTGTCATTGAAAAATCTAGTTTCAACGTAATCATCCAGGATCCACCGTGTTACATGTGAAGATGTACCAAAGAAACTTTCGACCACGTTATAGCTTCTGATCAGGTAGTATGGGTACGCAGCATTGAACCTATCCCATAACTCATCCGGGTGGGGAAGCAACTCTTTCTGTAATATAAAAGAGTTAGACTAAAAAAAACATACGCGTTTCAAATAAGAGTGGTAATTGATTTCATAATATCAAATATTTTTCATTGTTATTATTATTCTTTAATTGTTGCTATGATATCATGATGTGTTGCTTATTGATAGGAATTATTTAACTGGTTATTGGGCTTCATTTTCATCAGCAACTTATGTTGGCTTAGAACCGACTCATATAAATTTCTTTCTGGTTTTCTTTTTTCTGTTATGGATTTTTCTTTTCTTTCTTTATATTTTATTCTTTAGGATTTTGGTAAAAAAAAAAATTTGACTGGACTCCATTTTCAAGAATAAATTTTTACCTAGAACCGACTCATACAAATTTCTTTCTGTTTTTATATAATTTGTTTTTGGATTCGTCTTTTTTTCTTTCTCTTTTTTTCCCTTTATTTTTGGATTTAATAAAATAATTATGTTTACTAAATCTTATTTTACTTCTCCTTTTTGATAAAATCAATGTTTGTTATATCGATCAGATTCAATTCCTTACATATTCATCATGTTAAACTAATCAATATACGTATAATTATCGTCCCTCATATTATAAGTATTGATGGTGTTAACTTTTTTTGAAAAATTATTTTTAATCTTGAGCGTATTATGGTTTGGTTGAGATTCACCATAAAGTGGAATTAATATCCAAACATGTTACAAATGTACGCTCAATTATAATCTACAGACGGTAGTTAAGGTAATATTCTTAGTAAAGTAACATTGTATGCATGAATGTTTCATTAAGTTATCGTGTATAATGATGTAAAGATGAGTGTACATGATTGTACTTCATGATTGGTATTTGTAGATATTTTTTGTTTTACTGACTTTTGATTTCTTTTGTGTAAAACAAAATCTTGATATGTTGAGATAAGTGTCGTTTGTCATTAATGAAGATCTTTTTTTTTTTGAGCTCGTGTTTAGCCTCGATCAATTCATGGACTATGTCGCAAGGAACTAGTTAGGGAGTCCTATAACTATCACACAACTGCCCTCTATTACTTCTGGCCCTAGCTGCAAAGCTGCTTTGCTTCCTTCCGTGTACGCTCCGTTGGCGCAAATCTGATTGTAACAATCATGAGAAGGTCTATATGAATTGTCGCATATGTCTTTCTTCTTGCATATCTTGATTTGTATTATTTATTTCAAATAGAAGGCACAAACTGGGCTCTAGAACACATCGTCGAATGAAATGACTGGGAGTCATCTCCCTAAATGGAGGAAGTCTCACATCATCTACAATATCATTGTGAATGAGCATATTTTTATCAATCTCTTTGTATGCCGTTTTTTTCAAATTTTATGTCGGCGAATAATGGGTGTACCTTCAGGATGCATAGTAAGGCATTTCAACTGATTTAAGTTTGTTTCTAATATGATGGATCCAGTCATTGAAAAAATTTATGTATTTATTGTATGTGCTCCTTGAAGATATTTTATCGGTCTACTCTTCAAGGTTCTACTTTTCACTTCTTACCATCTCTATTCATATTATTGGGTTTATAAAACACCAAAACCTTAAGCCCAACACAATAGTAATTATATATATATATATATATCATGCAACCTTTACTACTTTATCCCTAGGAACAACTTTTTTACGCATTAGAAGGTTGTTAAGCTTTTTCTCCCAATAACAGTATTAAAAAACATCATATAGATTTTCATTACAATTCTAATAATTATAGAGGAGTATTATTATGTATCATATTATTACATTAAAGTGGAGGCTAAGTGTTGTTTATTGGTTGATTTGGCGGTCTCAAGACAAATCTGGTTTTGTAAGAGGTATAAGAGATGGATGTTGGATAATGTGTATCATTGGAATGATAACTTTTTTGAATAAATAATTGGTGGCATATGTTTTTCTATGTGGTAACCGGTGGTATTGCCTTTATAGATTTGGGGGCAGATATAGATGGTGCAAATATTTATCCGGTTGAGCAACAAGTTTGAGAGTTTATCTTCTTTCTTTCTTTTTATACTGTTATTCCCTTCTTCTTCTTTTTTACTATGTTATGTGATTACCAACTTAATCAATCAGCATTCCAATACTTCGTTTCAATTATACATAAACTGTATAGTGCACGTCAAATAATTTAAACACCATTAACGATAAATTAGAAGAAGAAATAAATCATCAGCCATTTCTTTTATTACCTCACTATCACCATTGCGTAACATATAAATATATATACACTACTAGCAATTGACACTACGAAAAGGAGGGATGAGCTGGTAGCAAAGGGAGAATTAACGTTTTATTATCTGAAATTTACCCACAGACAAAGTACCCAATAAGTTATTTATAGCTATAACTACATCTTAGCTACATAACACAAGTTTTCCACGTTATTAGCATACTCGATACCAAGTTAGGGTGAATGAGTAAGGTGGGTAAGCCACGTTCATTCCGATGGCCCTTTATAACCCTTCACCCTGGATGATCCATGGTGTCAAGTATCCACTTTCTATGAAATATCAAATGAGTCAAAACTTGGAAAAAAAAAAGATAACAACATTTTATGTTAGAGCATTACTCAGTTGAAACCACCAACTGTTGGTATGTCAAGTTTGGTTGTCAAGTTTAGCTCCAAAACTCGGTCGCTTAAATTGCTTACTTAAATCAACTTCATTAGGTAGACTTAGAAAATAAAAAGTGTTAAAACAAATCTCTAGTTACTTATTGAAGAATTGGAGATGTATTAAAAACAAATGAAAACATCATCCCCCAGTTTCAGGTTACTAACTATTGACTTTTGACTCGTTCTATTTCCATCAAATTTTTACAGTCGTATTCATTAAAAACATAACATGCAAAGTTTGTTTTACATGTATTTAGTTGTTTAGATGACTTGATAATTATTATGATCCAAGTATCAAAAAGGAAGGATATATATTGGTTGTTTATACAACTTATTGTATTGAATTACGTAATATAGTTTTCTATACTTTCATGATTTTGACAACACTAATATGACTCTTGTCATGGATTGGTCCTAACTTGCAAATTTCAAAATATCTACTTCACATTCTTAATCATTAATATTTCAAAAGATGGGAAAGTTGTATGAAAGTTAATATGTCTAATAAATATTGAATGCGGATTCAACTCCATTATGTTATTTTCGTATTTATTCTTTTGATACTCAAGGCTTGGTCTTAACTAATATTGTTAGTCGTTTTCTTTACCTTAATGAGAGTTACAAATGGATCTGGATCCTCTGTTGCGGAAATCCTCTGTTTCTCTGTTCCACCCTGTCCCAAACAGCCACGTGTCTCCTATTGTAACAACAACGGTTAAGTTTTTGATCGTCTTCTAATTGACTAATTTAATGAATTTGTGTGAGAAGAAAAAGGGAAATAAATATTGATCCCTTAACTATCTCTTGCTTCCAAAGAATACTCCTTAGTCCTTACCCTACAGTATACTCTAGAGGAATCTTCCTACCCAAAAGAGTAAAAACCTTACTGAGAACTGGACGTGCACGCCTTGTGAGGGTCTTTATTTGGTTATATCTATCTCCTAATAAAATTAGAACAAAAACTATATAATTGAGAAGGTGTTATCTGAGTCCACAATAAAGTCTTATTAGACCACCACCAACTGAGATTCAAGGACTATGTGATCATAATTCAAAATCATCACCTCAACTGTGTATCCTGGGTAATGGGAATTTCCAAGGATGAATTATACGGTGAAAAACATGAAATGGAAAGTACGCACAACTAGTGAATGTAGTCACCCGCTATCTTGCAATTTTATGTTGGTTTTCCTTTCACACACCTAAAACAAATTTTGAATCAAATTGCATAGATAACAACTGAATCAAGGTCCATAGTGAATCCCCTTCTATGCTTATATATTGATAATTAACTGAAAAAATATGCTAAAATAAAGAACTTCATCTACAATTAATGTAACTCCCATGGATTCACGTGAGCGTGAGTGATGTAAAGAAGACGATGATATTAGATACTCTATAGAGTAATTAATTTTTTCCTAATTTTTCTCTTTGAAAATCGGTTCAAATTAATCAAGTATATTATGTCCAAATTTATAAAGTGTATTAGCTATAATAGGGGACACGTGGCTATTGAATATTGGGTGGAACAGACGTATTTCGCAACAGACGATCTGGAGACGCTACAAATATAAGTGTTGTGTTTTCCAGAAGATTGTACATAATTAGTTTTCTAATTTAGCAAAGTACATAAATTTGCACTAGCTAATATTAGTTGTCAAACTAGTAGGATTTCTCATATATTAGTTAAAATATATTTTAAGATTTTATTACATCATTTTGTGCTAATACGATCTAAAGAATATCAATAATATTCTTAATTTTGGAAATGGTATTAATTGAAAATCTTTGAGAATTTTTTTAATAAGATTTATTATTTTCCAAACAAGACTTGGTCATAACACTATAACTAGTGGAGCTTGTACTCTTACAAACTCATCCTAGAACACACCACAGTTGTGTGAATAGTTATTCGTTTTGGAAGAAAAAAAAAACATTTTTAACCAGTTTAAAGTTGTCTTTGGGATCAAAAACCTCTATTGGTATTGTTGGTGGGAAACTAAGATTCGCACTTCAGTTTTCGTGTTTATTACTTGTAGTTGAACTAACTTCATAGTTATCTTCTGGAAAAGTTCTTGTTTATTCGATGGTTATTTTAGTTTTGAACAAGGACTCTCAAGACTTTGAAGATTTGACCACACCAGATTTGAGCGGTTTTGAATTTATTGACAGAGCTATTGATTTCTCAATGTTAACAAATTCCGTTCTGCGAGACAAATAATTAGTGGAATTAAGTGCAGGTCGTTACTATTGAACATTAAGAAGATTGAAAAAGAAAAATTTAATTGAAAAGACGAGGGTACCCAAATACACCACAATCTTTTATTAATCAATCTATAAATCCTTTTACCAAGTGTGATCGTCTATGGACAAAGTCGAGACAATACAACAACTTCGGTATTCACACTTTTTGTGATCGTCTGTGGATACGAGATCGAGATAATACGACAAACATAGTGTGCTACTTGATAATAAGTTTGGTAATAACCAAGCTCTGTAGGATCACTATCAAATATAACGAAGTTAACGTAAAGTGCAATTTACTTTAATTATAATAAAACAACTATAATGCGGAAAAGTAAAGTAAATGGCACGACAAGATTTTGTTAACGAGGAAACCGCAAATGCAGAAAAACCTCGGGACCTAGTCCAGTTATGAATACTCCCAGAATTAAGTCGTTATACAAAATCTAAACCAACTTCGTATAGTTGAGACCAAGCAGACTACCCCTAGCTATTTAGTTCCCTCAGTATACCTGCGCCTTCGACTTCTAGAGTCACGCACGTGAATAGCAAGTCCTTTGGATCGTATTCCAAATATCAAAGGAAGAATATGTTTGGTAACCACTCTAATCAATCTTTGCTATAAAATTTAGATGAGTTGTTGACAAAGGCTCTTATGTTTAATATAATAAACTCTTTTTTTGGTTAGATCAATCTAACTTTAACTACCAAAATAGTCAAGTATAGATTCACACTCAATTAAAATAAATCTCAAAGATATATATTGAGAATGTCGATCTCACGCAACTAATCAATCGAATAAATCTGATTCTAGTTGGATCCCAGCCGATCAAGGTTTGTGCACACAAATTCACAAGATACGAAAACCAATAAGAAATCTTCTTCGTCTTCAAATCTTCTTTAATCTTCAATAACCTGCACAACACCACTTGAATCTCTTGTGATCAATCACACACAAAACGGAGTCTGTTAACAACCATAGATACTTCTATCTAGTTTGAGTGAATCTTATATCAGAAGAGAAGATTTTCAAGAATAAAAAAACTAGGTGCAATCAAAGTTTCAACAACCGTTAGTCAATCAAATCAATCGAGAACTAATTGTTAGAGCATAGCTCGATTGAACCCACCAAGCGTTGGTATGTCAAGTTTGATTGTCACATTTTAGTGAACCAAAACTCATTTAAAGAGTCGCTTGATTATGTACTAGAGTCAACTTCATATAGGTTAGCTTGAAAGTATTAGGATATGAGACATTACACATATTACGTGAAGAAGTGAAGAAGTAAGGAGCTACAACGACAACATCATCCTTCCACTTGAGGTTAATGATATTTGACTTGAACTGTTTCATTCCCTAACGTATCTTTCAAGTCGTGCATATTGAAAACATAACTGCGAAGCATGAATGATTATACTCTAGTTAGACATAGTATTAAGGAATACAATACGAGGTTTATTGCTTAACCATTAAACTTTGTATATAAGACATCGACATAATCGTTTGAATGCTATTGCGATTATGTATGGGTATGAGGTGAAGATTTTATCCTAGGAAACAATGTTCTACATTCGTTTAAAGGAAGTAAATTCATGAACTTGTTTCGTGAATCGAAAGAGAAATCGCTAGGCTTATTGGTATTGTTATTCATTGCAAATATTTTGAACTACCAATATGCGTGATTAGTATAACCGCTCATGACTTGTTTATGTTCTTGGTCAAACTATTCACAAGGCCTGACTTTTGTATTGGTATGACTTTTATTAGTGAAATCGATCTTATGTAATCACCTAAGATGGTATGATCGATTTGTTGTAATTGGTATGACCAACTCTAGGCAAAGGGGAACCGATCCTAGTAAGAGGTGCAACCGATCACAAGAGGGGAATCGATCCTTGTATGAGTGATGTGATTTTGAAAGTTGCGGCAAAGTGGTAGTAAAAGTTCGTTCAACTCGAGCTTGTAAAGGTTTGATTTAAGAAAACACTAAAAATAAAGATAATATATACAAAATTTTATCACGATATCGAGAGGAACTGAGACTCGGGATTCCACCATAAACTCATTCATGTGATTCATACATTTATTCCAAACAATTATAGCTCAAATAATATTGACTCTAATTCTTTGCCAAGGTAGATTTTTAAAAGATTGACTGTAAATCACTAGCATGACGCATCAAAAGCACTTAAACCAAGCATACATCATCATACGACATCACAATCAATTAAGAAAAATCATAAAACAATGATAATAGTGCAAGTAGTCATAAAAGAATTAAATATAATTACCACACGCGTGAAATATGGCTTCCCCCGTCATCCCAGTGTTTGGGTTTAGCTCCTCATATTATTCAGTGCTCAAAATAGTTTTTCATAGCTCAAATAGGTGAAAAACAAGAGAAAACTAATAAAGCAGACAGTTTGCAACGCTGTGCTGGCGTTACAAACAGTTGTTACAACGGGTGTTGAACTGTTACAGAGAAAACATGACAAGCTTATGATATATGTGATCTGTTGAACAACGATACTTCTGTTGTGCCGTTTGAATAAGATTGCCTCTGTGACTGTCCTCGTCTGTCCAATGTTCTTCAGCTTCTCTTCTTCACCAGCAGCAAGTGAATATTCCTGCAACTTCACTTGCGCTTCTCTGCTCTGATTCTATCGACCCCAGACTCTCCACCAAAGTCTCGATCCCCTTTTATGTGTCCCAGAAGATCTTTTTATACCCAACAGCTTCAAGTTTGTCGACCAAATCTTCCCCGAAATAAATTCTTTTCTTTGCTGCCAAGTTCCGACAATATCTCTTCAATCTTCTTTGTATGCGACTTCTTAGTCAATCCAAACTTTCCTAATCCTCTCTTTGACAAAATAGAATCGAAATTCTCCAAACGTGCGCTTAACTTCCATATATACTCGGAGTGTCTTGGGGTGTAAATAGCAGGTGGGTACCCCTTAGTAATTGAGATGCCCCTTATCCAAATGAAGAGTATGAATAGTAATTTTCTCCCATGAGCGCAAATACCACTTTTCGAGCCAATTTTCACGCGAAAGCTTATTTCTCCAAAAACATCTACAAAATCATAAAATAATCAAATAAGTATAAAATCGAGCACTAACAATACACATAATTGAGATCAAAATAGACACATAAATGCGTCTATCAAACCACCAAACTTATTATTTGCTAGTCATCGAGCAAATCAAATCTAGAAAATAAAATCCTAACTCACTGTCACAGGCATCGTCAGTTGCATTTAGCGTATGCAACAAGCCTTTAAACCCCTAGGTGGCCCTAGTGGCCGAGTTATAGTCTCGGGAGGGCTTACAAGAGATATACCCACAAAACCTTTACTCCATACCCTACCTATCTACGCAAAACCTTGGAAGGCACTAAAGAATCTCCTTGGTTGGCATACTTATTGACTACAGGAGGAAGTACCCTGATGCGAAATCCAATTGTTATACACGAGTTTGCACTCAAGCATACTAAAATTCATATATAAGTGACATAGCTCTACTCAGATAGTTGCACTATGGACATCAATATTCGGAGTCAACAAATCACATAGATAGATAAAGAGAATATAGAGAAAAACATAGATGGTTTTGATGTTGACTAAGATGAACGGTGTTTCCCATATCGGTCTGAAGGCCACTGCCAAAATGAACCTATCCTAGTGGACTGAGATACTGGTCTGACTAATATCAACACAACTGGCATATACAAGGGAACCAGTGATCTATATTCCTAATTCTAGATCAACTCAGCTGGCATATACAAGGGAACCAGTGGTCGATTTTATTGAACAATTTATTCCATTTGGTCTGATGGTCTGGTCTCAATTTTTTTTTTCTTCTTCAGAATAATTATTTTTTTCTTTTTCTTTTTCTTTTTTCACTTTTTTTTTTCATTTTTGGGTATCTCAATCACTCTATTTCACCCTAGCAGTGGTAACAACTTGATTCGTGAGCCCCACCTAATCACTTAGAGAAGCATATTTCAAAAAGAAAACAAAATAAAAACAGAAGTGAAAAGGACTCAACGAGATATGGTTAAACTACCATGTTATTTCTAACACCTGAGCTATGTGCTTTTATGAATAGACTCTTTAGATGTTTCCATCTAATCATATTGGTTCCTCAACTCCTACAACCAAGATGCTTCCATCCACTTAGATTAGTTAGTGTCATCCTTAATAAGCATAAATTTCTAGGCTCTGGAGTTTATTTATTGCAACTAAAAAGTTTCTCCCATACCCCCAAACTTAAATCTAACATTGTCCTCAATGTTCTAAAGATGAAATTAAAAGAATGAACAAGGAGAAACTGTTACCATTTAAAGCAAAAGAGATAAGGAAAGATATTACCGTGTCGCATGAATGTTGGGTTACCTCCCAAGAAGTGTTAAGTTTAAAGTCTTCATCCAGACTAAGAAAGGATTAGTCACCTCATATAATCATAAAGTAATAGCCAAAATATTTGTGGGTCATCAAAACCAAATAAAGTTACCACAAATAAAAGGAATTTGCAACCTGCCATGAAAATAAACAAATAAAACACACCCTTGTCTAGTTTCCTGTTTAAGACAACTACATCTAGTTGTGGTTCAGGTTTAGGTTATATAACTGGGTCCAAATAAAATATTTTTCATGGGTTGGATTTCCTCGTAGCTAAGTTCCGATTCAGGTATTAGAGTTTGAAAAAACTCAAGTAAAAACTTAGAAGCACATAATAATAACCTAAATAACAACGGATCCTTAAAGTAAATCAAATTTGACTTACATAGATGACCATAATTGAAGTGGTGGTCATTCTTAAACAAATGTGTCGATTCCAAAATCCTAAAGTACTTAGGTTTAGTCTCAAAACTTAATAATTGACACATCTGAAACATATACGTTCCCACAATTGGTTGAAAAATTTTTGGTGGGAAAACAAAGTCAATCTGGGTATCATAGCCTCGGCAAACCACATCAACCAGAGGATGGGTTTCTAACAACTGAACTTCCTTATGGCGATCACTAGGTTCAGGAAAATGTGTATGAAGATAATCTTGTAAAATGGTTGAGGCACATATGTCAAGTCCCAAGTGAGGGACCTTTCTAAGAGTTACAACACATGTAGAATGATAATCACCCCCAAACATAGAGATTTCAGTGTCTCTAGAAAGACTAGTCACGACGTCCCTAATTTCTAGGTCATCAGATTCCTGAAAATGGTCAATTGATTCTTCTAAGTTTGGTACATCCTCACTCATCTCGACGATTTCATTTTCTTTGTCTAAGACTAATATTTCTAAATCGCTAGACTCTAAAACAATATTCTCAGAAGAAACTCGTTCCTCTAAACCATTATTAGCTTCGTAATCAAAAGGAAATACTACATCGTCTAAAACGGGGGTATCTCTAGTCAAATCCTCGTCCTTTTGAATAGGTGAATAACTATTAAAGTTATTTGGATTTGAACTAGAAATAACATTATCATTGTAAAGCTCAATTGGAGTAACAAATTCCTGATCACTATGCATGTATGTGTCCGATTCTTCATCAACATTATCCTCATCATAATCATCATTATAATAACATGAAAATGGTCGAAACTCATCTAAAAAAGTAGTGTTACCAATTCTAACCTCGTCATCTTGATTATGTGAATAACTATCTTCATTTTCAAGGGTACTACTGGAAACATTATATTGGAAATTAAGATTATTTTGAGCAGTTCTTTTCTGGGCCTCTAACAAAATATTCTGAGTCGACTCACATGACTTCCTGATTGAATCTAGGAAAGAAAGTTCACTCGTTGCATTGCCTTCGTCCATAACTAAGTTATTCATTTCTGCTAACTTACGTGTCGACTCAGCTAACTTACGTGTTGACTCTAGTAGAGAGGAATTTTGCTCGTACGACCGGTTGGCGTGTGGATAGTAATTGGTGAGCCTACTTAAGTATGCGTACGGGTATGCGTACTTAAGTAACCGGATTTAAGTTTGTTTTAGTTTTCAAACTCAGCAGAAATTCACGGACGTGAACTTTCCGCCAGTATGCGTACGGGTACGCGTACTTTAGGTAACCAGATGAGTTTGGTTTTGGTTTTCAAACTCAACAGAAATTCACAGACGTGAACTTCCGCCAGTATGCGTACGCATACTTAACCAGTCTCCTACAACCTTTTTGTATACACACAAGTATGCATACTTTAGGTTCCCGGTTTTGGGCTTATACACTAATATGCGAACACACTATGCTTATATCCAAAGATGGTTACAAGATTCTAAACTCTTTATTTCAATCATTGAAACATTCTTCTATAATGATAATAGCCGTTTTCACACACTATTAGCATCAAAGCAATTTTCAAGATATTGAAATAATCATTATCGAAACATTCCAAGTCTTACATCAAATGAATGTATCACACAAACCATGTAAGATGTGACTCGGAAATTTTCTCATGATATAAGATGAACTTGGTCAAAGTGAAAGCTTACCAACACATATTTTGAGAAATATGTAAGCGAGATATACTCAGCTCGAAATCTCAAATGTGTATATAGAAAACTATATCGTAATACGACTTATGTCTCAACATAGGAGATAGAGTAGAAACAGACTTTCCAAGTGATAGATGAGTTTAAGTCTCCACATACCTTTTGTCGAAGAAGTTCCACAAGCTCTCCTTAGTAGTTCTTCGTCTTCAAGTGATAAACTCCGTGAAGTCTAAGCTCAACTACACAAACTATGTCCTAGTCCGAGACATCTATAAATAGGCTAGAAACCAAGACTTATAGTTTTGATCACTAACACCGACAAACATGTTTGAGATAGCAACGCATGTGAGTTCGAACGAGCAGTGCTCTAACAATCTCCCCCTTTGTCAATTTTAGTGAAAAAACTATCAATACATATGGGTTACAAAATAAATAAAAATTGTATCTTCTCATCCAAATGCTTGATCTCCTTGGCATCTTCAACGCGACTCGAAATCTTTGTCACTTCCAAGTACTCCATGATCCTAAAGGTTGTAAGTTCAGCATCATAGTTGTTGAAGATCCGTAGCGATAACAATGAGAAAACAAATGCTCTCGATCATTGTTATTCGGTGTCATAGTATTATTACACAACATCAAAGTTCAATTGTATCACAACTTTGACAACAATACTATGGTGATATGTATGACTCCCCCTTAGTCAATACTTCATCTCAACATGAAAACCACTCCCCCTTACATAATTATCCGTAAACCATGTGTATTTGTAGTATCACACTACACATTAATTCCCCCCCTTTTTGTCAACATAAATTGGCAAAGGTACGAAGACGAGTGGGATCCTCATGAAATTTTCATAGAGATACTTCATGACCAAAAGAGAATACCATATCAATTTATTTATATGCCATCATAAATCCGAAGCTGAATGCATTCATCAAGGAGTTTATAAAGATACAAGATAACCCCTGTAATATTCCACAGCCGCACTCCCCACAAAGATTTGGCAATTGAGCACAAGTTCAAAAAGAATTCTCCCCCATAAAATTTCATTCCCGGAAGAAAAACAAAGGCGACCTTGCTTTTACAAGAAAATAAGGATTTCTTTTGGATAAAATCAAATCACATGAAAACATGAATTTGTATCCAAAATATTCAATTGAATTATCCACGAGAGAATCCATGATTAATCCAATCGAAATTAACAACTAAATTAACCACAAGAAAACCCATGATTAATTCAATTGAAATTACACAACTAAATTAACCACAAGAAAGTGATCAATTCAATTGGTCATGGTCGACATAAGAGAACTTACGAAGCAACAACTAAACTGACCAGAAGAGAATGATCAATTCAATTGGTCATGCTCAAACATAAGAAAAATTATGGAGCAACACAGTATATGCACAAAAATGTGGATCAGAGATTGACCAATACTGCGGAATATACAAGGATTCATTCTATTTTTCATCACTATTTGCACAATGACATGTAATAGACTTAATCCTTGTAAACAAAAGCTTATCCTTTCTTCCATGAAAATAATGACATAAAAGGCTTTAACTTTTGTAATGTCAAAAGTTCATTCTATATTCTATCAATACTTTCATACCGACATAATAGAGATAACTTTTGAACAAATATGGACAGTCACAGTGATACATGTGTATCTTCCTTTCCCTGGGAACTAGTGATCCTCAAGACGAATTGGGGATAGAATCCTATATTAGGAAGGATTCCTTTTTTAGGATAAATTCCTAGTTTAGGAAGGAGTATTGTTTTGAGCAGTATTCTTAGTTTAGGTAATATACCTAGAAAGGGAATTAGTCCTACAAAAGGAATAGATTCGTAAGACGTTTGGGAAACCAAACCAAGCCTATAAATAGGGGTGTTTAGCTCATATTTAAACACATCTAGTTAGTGTGTTCTTGATATTGACGCACGTACACAGATTCTAGGCACAGAAAAACTAGCAAACAGTTTAAGGTTGGTCCACTGTTTAGAGAAGATTGTGAGCGTAACAAAGAGAGAATTGTAATCGTTTTCTTGTTCATAATCTAGAGAAGATATTTTTTTTCGAAATTACTACTTTTGTTCTGTTTTCTAAGTTTCTCGTCTATAATTATTCTGAATTCCGCCTTTATAGTAATAGCTACCAAGGTACGGAGATCAATACGTATCAAGTTGGTATCAGAGCGAGGTTAGTTTCTAGGGTAAATCCCTGGGGTTTATGGTTTTCACTAGATCTGTCTACATAAATCTTGGTGAGGTACTTTAGAAGCTAGAAGACGTTAAGACAACAAGGGGATCAAGGATGACAAAGTCATATGATGATCCTAAGGAAGGCGAACCACAAACTATGGAAGAAAAGGTGGCTACGCTGCAAACAGACATGAAGTCTATTCAAGTTACCCTTCAGGAATTGAGTGAATGTATTCGTTCTCATACACCTAAGAAGGAGACGAAGAAAAAGGTTACACCTTCACCTGCATCTTCGGAAAAAGATGATTCGGAAGAAGACGAGTCGGAAGAAAAAGAAGATGAGGATGAAAAGGAGGAAAACGAGCTTCTTAAAGGTCCTACAACAACTAAACCTCATGGTAAGAATCTGAAAATTGATTTTCGTGTTGATATTCCACTTTAAGATGGGAGTGTCGATGTAGAAAAATTGGATGATTGGCTTGAACGTCTAGAGACGTATTTCTATTTCTTTGAGTATGGTTCAAAGGAAAAGATAGCTTTCGCGGCATTGAAACTACAAAAGCATGCTCTAACCTGGTGGAAAGATTATCAAAGACAAAACCTAGAAAAAAGAGTATTGTCGTGGAAAAGATTCAAGGCAGTTGTAAGGAAAAAGTTTTATCCGGTTGGCTACCTTGAGGAGAGATGGTTCAAGTGGTACAACTTGAAGCAGACTTATAACCAAACTGTGCAAGAATATACTTCGGAATTTCATAATCAAGCTATGGTTTTGGATTTAGACTTGGAAGATCATGCTATCTATATGAAGTATATTTTCGGGTTCCATGGGTATATAAGGAAGGAGTTGAAGATGTTTTCGGTGGATACTATCTCCGAAGTAAGCATAAAAGCTAATGCCATTGAAGGCAGGCTGAAGAAAACTGATGTTGAGGGAAACGTCAAGGGAAAGTCTGGAAGTTTCGTCGCTAACGGAGATGAAAGGAGCAAAGAGAAAGGGAAGTCTAACGATCAAGAAGGTTTAGTTTGTAAACATTGCAAACGAACAGGGCATGTTGTTGATAAGTGCTGGATGAAGTATCCTAATCTAAAACAAAAGAGTTGCAGAAGAAAGAAGCCATGATGACAACACTAGTCGCACAAGCTCCAAAAGAAGTCCAAGGACTAACAGAACCTAATAAAAAGTTCTCTCTAATAGCAGAAGGCATAGAAGAACTTACGAAAGAGGATACCAGGGAACAACTCTTCACGGTTAAGATGTAGGTTAAGACAACACTAATAGATGTTGTTATTGACCCGGGAAGTCAGAAGAATTTACTTTCACATTCTTTGGTACAGAAGTTGGGTTTGAAAAATTTCAAACATCCGAAACCCTATCCTTTAGGGTGGCTTCAAAAGGAAGGTGGGTTACAGGTTGCAGAACAGTGCACGTTCAAGTTTGATTTTGATGAGTCATACATTGACGAGGTTACATGTGACGTGGTTCCATTGGATGTTTTTCAAGTTGTACTTGGTAGTCCTTACTTGTGGGATCGATATGCGGTTCTACATATAAGGGAGCATAAGTATACCTTTACCAAAGATGGGAAAACTTTTGTAATACAAGCTATTGACTCTCCTCTTGAGGGAGCAAGCTTGATTACAACCACTCAGGCTAAGCGGTTGGTGAATGCTAGTACAAAGTTCATTCTCCTTGTGATCTGTTCTCTTGACGAGAAGTCGAGTAGAGTTAGTTTGGAATACATTACCAAACAACAACAAGAAGACCTAAGAAGGTTAAGTATGTTTGAACCACCATTACTAGATAATGTTGGAGATGACAAGATGATCTTGCCACATGTGGAAGACTTGTGGTTTGATAGAAAATAATCACTCGAAGAAGATTGCATTATGGAGCGAAGAGCGACAAAGACACACCAAGAAGATATTGAGACTTTCTTAAGTAAATGTCAAGGTCAAGTTTCTGGCAAGCAGAGATGGTTCAGCAGGGTGAAAGGAACTCACGAGTTCCCTAACCTACAAATATAACTTTCACAGGAGTTCAAGTTCTTGAGGGGAGGCGCATAATACATGTGTATCTTACTTTCCCTGGGAACTAGTGATCCTCAAGACGAATTGAGGATAAAATCCTATATTAGGAAGGATTCCTTGTTTAGGATAAATTCCTAGTTTAGGAAGGAGTGTTGTTTTGAGCAGTATTCTTAGTTTAGGTAATATACCTAGAAAATGAATTAGTCCTACAAAAGGAAATAGATTCCTAAGAGGTTTGGGAAACCAAACCAAGCCTATAAATAGGGATGTTTAGCTCATAACTAAACACATCTAGAGAGTGAGGTTTGACACCTAGAAAAGGGGGTTGAACACACAGAATACTAGGCATAGAAAACCTAGAGAAAGCTTGGAACAATACTTGTGCAAGCTTAGCAAACAGTTTAAGATTAATCCACTGTTAGAGAAGATTGTGAGTGTAACAAAGAGAAAATTGTAACCGTTTTCTTGTTCATAATCTAGAGAAGATATTTTCTTCGAAATTACTACTTGTGTTCTGTTTTCTAAGTTTCTCGTCTATTATTATTATGAATTTTGCCTTTATAGTAATAGCTACCAAGGTACAGATATCAATACGTATCACACAGGTTCACGGACGTAAACAACATATCCCATAACAATTTGCAATATATAAAATCATAAAGATTAAAATTGCAAAAATTATCTTCCAAAAAACTTAGAATTTAAATAAATAAATCTAAAAACATTGAAGATGAAAATCTTTGAACATAGCTATGTGTACTCACAATAATGGCTATTCCAAACCCTAGTTATTCTTCTAAAGACATAAGAAATAAATTCTCAAAAAGAAGATTTACTAGACATATAAACTCAGAAGAGATTAGCAACCATGGAACGGACAAGGGAAAGTTCATCAGTTGCTTTCTTTAGCTCCTCCTTCAAAAACACTAGATTCTTTGATGCAATCTCGAGATGTTCACGCACGACCTCAAAATCTTAAAGAAGATTTCCAACCAATTAAACAGATATCTAGATTGGAAGATCTTTTTCATGATCAATTGCTTTATAGAAAATAACGGGAATGGGATCATCATCAAGTTCAAAGGTTACATCATCAAAGTTGTCTTCCTTTTTGCTTCCTTCCATCGTGCACTTGCTCAATCAATCCCAGAAGAGCTCTTGGCGTTACCTAACCAGTATATATGTATATTAAAGACTTGATACATATTTAAAAGAAAAATCCCACAAGAGAAACCCAAGGTTTCTTGTAAACGTTTGGTAACGGGCCAATGTGCACAGATACATGGTTAAGACTCAAGGCGAGGTCGATTAACTGATGGAGCAAATAGGTTGAGAAGATGACATGGATCATTGATACAAGGTGACTCGACTGTCATTCTAGGAAGAAAAACTAGTGTATTTGAAGAAGGTAATAGGTAAACAATTTTAAAATAAAACTGTTTGGAGCAAACACAGAAGAGAGAACACTGTCATCACAATACAACAAAGGCCATTTGTCAAGAAGAAGATATCGTTGAGGGTTATGTGTATCTTCTCATTGGTCCATAGAGAGGATACATATAAAAGAATAGTCAAGTTGTGTATTGATGAACACGAAGTTCATCAGTGGTGTTGACACACTCATTTTTACTCTCCTCCCCTATACTAGAATTATTAGGAGAATGACAATAGTTACCTGGATCAGTTGCTTTCATTGCCTTCTTGATCTTGCGCTTGAGACCGTTGATACTGGTCTTGAGTTCCGAGACACGATTATTGATGTGAACGTAATCAGGAATACCATCAAGATGATTATTGAGGTAAAGAGAGAAGTTTGAAGAATTTTTCTTTCTTCGACATCTTTTTCTTCTTACAGGTCTTTCAAAATTATCAGTCATCCACATAACATTATTCCTTTTACAGTTGTAAGTAGAAGAAATGTTATGCTCGTAATCAGAAAAATCCCCATTGCAGCCTTTCTCATGATTGTGGAATGAGTTTTTAACTGAACACTGAGGAACAAATTTAATGACTTCTTTCGACATCCAAATAAGAATGTTGTGAAGTTTTTCATTCCTCATACAAAAGTGACATCTTCTTTCAACATGACCTTTCTTTCCGCAATAATAGCAGTTGACGGGAGAGTTTTTATTTGTCCTCAACTGAGTCATCCTTGTAGGCTCATGTACTTTATTATCAGATACATCTACGGTAGTACAAGGGTTTTTTGCCTTGATAAAGTTATATTACCTGTACTTGGAGCTTTTATACCTTTATAGCCCAGACCATGTGTATCACGATGTTCTTTGCAAGCTCCAAGCATAGAAGATATTTTTATAGAGCTAGAATTAAACTTTTTCAAATTCTCTTCTAATGCCTTGATCTTTTTAAGATCCGTACTAAGATTAGTCTCCAAATTTTTTTCCTGCGTGAAGAATGCCTTTTCTCTAACGTTAAAACATTCTTGTTGAGAGACGTACCTTGCATCAGTTTCTGCAAGCCTTTCTTTCAACACAAGGAGATTTTGACAAAGATCATCACATTCATAAATTTTTGAACATATATCTTCTTTACGATCTTTAAGAGTAGCTTTTAATAAGCTATCATAACCCTTAAAGAGTTTTCTCAATTTTATGTTTTCAACGCCGAGAGGAGTTAGAAATTCAGCCAAGCAGGATGTTGACTTGTTTTTCTTTAGAAGACGATCAAATAGGAGGATATACTGTGAGACTTATTCTTCAACATCTTGTCCTTCTTCTAAATCGCTCCCATCAGAGAGTTTATCTAATTTTTCGTCAATACGAGCTTCCCAATTAAGAGTGGGTTTAGATGATGAAGAAGATGTGACCGATTTCTCAGGCGTATCAGGATTTTTAGCCAATCTTTCCTGAACTGGTGATGCGTGTTTAGAGATAATACTTTTGTCCATATCATATCGCTACAAACACAGACTTGTAAGGTCTTTAACGTGTTTGCCTACTCTGATACCAATTAAAAATGCGGAGGTCTAACAACCACACCCAACAATTCGTTTGGAAATCTGAGAGGACTTACTCCAATACACTTTCTAGAGAATCAACTAGACAATCAGACTCAATCTAGAATAAAGTATATCAAAGAGTTTAATATCTCTAACTCTTAATTAAATCCGCAATCAGCAAATAGAAATCTGCGAGCCCGATTGAATATAAGAGGAATTACTTGAACGGTACCAAAGACCAATGTTCAAGTGTCAATCAATGTGAAAAATTGGGGGTATAACAACCACACCCAATATTTTGCTTAGCAATTTGTATGGACAAACTCCAATATACTTTCTAGAGAATCAACTAGACAGTCAGACTCAATCTAGATAAAAAGTATATCAAAGAGTTTATATCTCAATCTCTCGATTTGATATATACTCAAGCAAATAGAAATCTGCGAGTCTTTATCAAATACTAGAGAGATAACTTGGATGGTACCAAAGACCAATATCCAAGTGTCAATCAATTTAAATCAACAACCAAAAGGTCGGATATTCTAATTGATTGAACAACACACAACTTGTGATATTTCAATTATATAACAAAATATAATGCGGAAAATAAATAACACAGACACCAGAATTTTGTTAACGAGGAAACCGCAAATAAACCCGGGACCTAGTCCACATTGAAGGCACACTGTATTAAGCCGCTAAAGACACTAGCCTACTCCAAATTAACTTCGGTCTGGACTGTAGTTGAACCACAATCAATCTCACACTGATCCAAGGTACAGTTATGCTCCTACGTCTCTGATCCCAGTAGGATACTATGTACTTGATTCCCTTAGCTGATCTCACCCACAACTAAGATTTGCTACGACCCAAAGTCGAAGACTTTAATAAACAAATCTGTATCATACAGAAAAGTCTACGGTAATAGATAAATCCGTCTCCCACGAATATACCTACGAGTTTTGTTCCGTCTTTTGATAAATCAAGGTGAACAGGAACCAATTGATAAACCGGACTTATATTCCCGAAGAACAGCCTAGTATTATCAATCACCTCACAATAATCCTAATCGACGCAGCGAAGAAAGATATTGTGGAATCACAAACGATGAGACAAAGTGTTTGTGATTTGTTTTATATCTTGCCTATCGGAGATATCAATCTCAAGCCAATTATTACAATTATACTCGTACGATAGAAACAACAAGATCAGATCACACAACTACGAGAAAGTAGTATCGGTCTGGCTTCACAATCCCAATGAAGTCTTTAAGTCGTTAACCTGGTTTAGAAGAAGAAACCAAAGGTTAAAGCATAATCGACTCTAGCTTAGCACAACTAGTATCACACACAAGGTGTAGGGATTAGGTTTCCTAGTTGCTAGAGTTCTCCCTTTTATAGTCTTTCAAATCAGGGTTTGCAATCAATATTAGCTTGGTAACAAAGCATTCAATATTCACCGTTATATGAAAACCTGATTTAGATTCAAGCTAATATCTTTCAATTGTTAGATCGAAAACTAGCTTGTTACACACAAATAAAATGCACGTTTCTAGACTTGTGTAACCGTACCCAAACTTGTACATTTGTTGGTTCAACAATAATCAACCAAATGGTTAGCCATATGATCACTTTCATATCAACCATATTCTTCTTCACCATAACTAGTTCAAGTGACTCAAATGAACTAGTTAGAGAGTTGTTCAATTACAAGGAAATCTTATGTAACTACACAAGACACAATCGAACCAAAAACGGTTTGATTCACTCGAATAGGTTCATGTACTATATAGCCATGGTTTGCAATTTGCATTCCGTAGTTTATATAAGAATAAGTTCACAAACATCGTTTTTAGATATAACCTACTCAAGTTCGCGGCTTAAGTTCCCGGACGGAGTTCACAAACTCCAGCAGAAATTCTCGGGACAAGAACTTCCGCCAGTTCGCGGACTGTGTTCGCGCCACCATGTCGGTTTTCTTGATCAAAAAAGTTCGCAAACTTTGGTTCAAGGAATTAGGACTTATACATATATGTGTTTCCACAACAATGCTTATATCCTCCAATGGTTATATAATCTAAACTCTCATTTCAATCATTGGAACATTCTTAGAGGACGTTGATGAAAAAGCAGGGGTCTAACAACACCACCCAATAATTCTCTTAGCAATCTGTATAAACAAACTCCAATATACTTTTTATGAGAATCAACTAGAAAGTTAGACTCAGTCAATAAAAAAGATATATCAAAGAGTTTATATCTCAATCTCTCGATTTGATCTTTACTCAAGCAAATGGAAATCTGCGAGTCTTTATCAAAGAGAGATAACTTGGACGGTACCAAAGACCAATGTCCAAGGATCAATCAATATCAATCAACAACCAAAGGTTGGATTTCCAATTGATGATCTTTAACGCACAACCTGTATTATTTCAATTATATAAAAAATATAATGCGGAAAAGAAATAACACAGACACCATAAGTTTTGTTAACGAGGAAACCGCAAATGCAGAAAAAACCCGGGACCTATTCCAGATTGAATACATACTGTATTAAGCCGCTACACACACTAGCCTACTCCAAGCTAACTTAGGACTGGACTATAGTTGAACCCCAACCAGTCTCCCACTAATTCAAGGTACAATTGTACTCCTACGCCTCTGATCCCAGCAGGATACTGCGCACTTGTTTTCCTTAGCTGATCTCATCCACAACCAAGAGTTGCTACAACCAAAAATCGCAGACTTGATAATAAACAAATCTGTCTCACACAGAAAAGTCTATCAAAGGATAAATCTGTCTCCCACAGAAAAAAAACCTAGGTTTTTTGTTCCGTCTTAAGATATGAAATCAAGGTGAACAGGAACCAATTGATAATCCGGTCTTATATTCCCAAAGAACAGCCTAGATTAATCAATCACCACTCAACAATCCTTCTTGACTACACAAGCGGTTTGTCGAGGAATCACAAACAGTGAGACGAAGATGTTTGTGACTTCTTTATCTTGCCTATCGGAGAACTCTCACGATCTCAAGCCAATCAATTGTACCCATACGATAGAAGATGCAAGATCATATCACACAACTACGATAGAAGTAGTATCGGTCTGGCTTCACAATCCCAATGAAGTCTTTAAGTCGTTAACCTGGTTTTAGAGAAGAAAACTAAAGGTTAAAGGAGAATCGACTCTAGCGAGCGCACTAGTATCACACAGACGTGCGGGATTATTTTTGCACAATGCTAGATGTCTCCTTTATATACCTTCAAATCAGGGTTTTGCCTTAGTTACAAAGCAATCCATATTCACCGTTAGATGAAAACCTAATTTAGATTCAAGCTAATATTTCTCAACCGTTAGATCGAAAACTTAGCTTGTCACACACACTTGGGTAGACGTTTACTAGGTTTGTGAAAACCACGCCCAAACGTGTACGTGTATGTTGGTTCAACATAGTAACCCAAAAGGTTAACCATATGAGCAATTCATATTAACCTAGTCTTCTCCACCATAACTAGTTCAATTGACTCAAATGAACTAGTTAGAGAGTTGTTCAATTGCTATGAGATCTTATGTAACTACACAAGACACAATTGAAACAAAGATGATTCGATTCGATGAATCGGCTTATGAACTTTATAGCCACTGTTTGCATAAAGAATTCCTTAGTAATTTAAGTTTCATATACATAGCACATCTTTAGATCATAACCACTTAAGCTCACAAACAAGTTCGCGGACTTGAAGGCAACCGGCAGAGTTTTCCAAAATCAGCAGATCTCGGCAAAGAGACTTCCGCCAGTTCGCGGACTAAACACGCAAACGAGTTTTTGGAAAATCCCAGCAGAAATTCTCAGCAAGAGAACTTCCGTCAGTTCGCGGACTGGGTTCACGGACTTGGCAAAGCCAATTCCTCCGGTTTCTCTCTATCAACAAAGTTCGAAAACTTCGGATTAAGGAATACATGGTTATGTAATCTAAACTCTCATTCCAATCATTGAGACATTCTCAGAGTACGTTATATATCCGTTATTCACAAACCGTTTCACGTCAAAGCAATTCTCAAAGTAATTGAAACTTTTCATGACTTTCGTCACTAGGTGAAGATAAACTTGATCAAAGCGAAATGCTTTACCAACACACGATTTCGAGAAAAAGATAAGTAGTGAATACTCAGCTCGAAATGTCAAATGTGTATGATCCAGTCTATATAGCATATGACTTTTTGTCTCATAAGAAGTAGGAGATAGAATAGATAGAATTTTGAGTGATAGATGAGTTCAAGTCTCCACATACCTTTTTATTGATGAAGTTCCACGGTTCCTTGAGTAGATCTTCGTCGTTGTATGATGAATTGCCATGAAGTCCTTCAGCTCAACTACACTTTTCTATCCTAGTCCGAGACTTAGCTATAATAGACTAGAAATCAAGACTCATAGTTTTGATCACTAACATTTACAAACATGCTTGATATAGCAACGCATGCGAGGTCGACCGAGCTATGCTCTAACAGTTGATATTCTATAGTTGTTATTCATAAACTATTTTTCGTCAAAGTAAGCAATTTCGAAAGTGATTGAAACTTGTCATGAATTTCGTCACTAGGTAAAGATGAACTTGGTTAAAGCGAAAGCTTACCAACACATATTCGAGAAATAGATAGGCGAGATAAACTCGGCTCGAAATAGCAAATGTGTATAATCTAAGTCTATATAACAAAAAGAAAACTTTTGTCTCAGGATAGGAGATAAATAGACTTTTGAGTGATAGATAAGTTCAAGTCTCCACATACCTTTTTGTCGATGAAGATCCACCGGTTCCTTGAGTAGTCCTTCGTCTTTTATGATGATTTCCATGGAGTTCTTGAGCTCAACTACACTTTCTATCCTAGTCTGAGACCTTAGCTATAGTAGACTAGAAATCAAGACTTATAGTTTTGATCACTAACATTGACAAACATGCTTGAGATAGCAACGCATGCGAGTTCGACCGAACAATGCTCTAACAATCTCCCCCTTTGTCAATTTTAGTGACAAAACTATCAATACATACGGAATACAAAAAAATAAATAAATAAACTTTTGTAGCTCCTATTCCATACGCCTAATCTTCAACATTACTTGAAATCTTCGTCACTTCCAAGTACTCCAATGATCCCAAAGGTTGTAAGTTCAGCATCATCGTTGTTGAAAATCCGTAGCTATAACAACGAGAAAATTAGAGTTCTCAATCATTGTTATACAGTGTCATAGTATCATTACACAACATCAAAGTTCAATTGTATCACAACTTCAACAATAATACTGTGGTGATATGTATCACTCCCCCTTAGTCAATACTCCATCTCACATGGAAACCACTCTCCCTTATATAATGATCCGAAAACCATATGTATTTGTAGTGTGAACTACATATTAATTCTCCCCCTTTTTGTCAATAAAATTGGCAAAGGTACAAGAACGGGATCCTAATGAAATTTTCGAAAGAGACATTTCTTGACCAAAAGAAAGCAAAAATATATCATCTTATTTAGATGCAATCATAAAGCCGAAGCTAAATGCATTCATCAAGGAGTTTGTAAAGATACAAGATAACCCCTATAATATTCCACATCCGCACTCCCCACAAAGATTTGAAAATTAAGCACAAGTTCAATTAAGAACTCTCCCCCATAAAATGTCATTCTTTAAAGAACAACAAGAGCGACCTTAATTTTGAAAGAAAATAAGGATTTATTTGGACATAACAAATCACATACAAGTATGAATTTGTATCCAAAAATATTCAATTAAACTAACCACAAGAGAACCCATGATTAATTTAATCGACAAATGCTCAACATAAGTGAACTTATGGAGACTTAAAAACATACAATTAGATTAATCACATGAGAACCCATAATTAATCTAATCGAAATACACAACCAAACTAATCACAAAAGTAATCAATTTAATTGGTCATGCTCAACATAAGAAAACTTACGGAGCAACAACTAAATAACCAAACAAGATGATTAATTTAGTTGAATATGCTCGACATAAAGTACCTCACGGAACAACAACATAGTTAATCATAAAAATAATCAACTTGGTCGTTCAATGCTCAACATAAGACACTTTACGGATCCTCACAGTAATACATAAAATATGGATCAGGAAAGATCAATACTGCGGAATACACGAGGATTCATTCTATTTTCCATCACTATTCGCATAACGACATTCAATAGACATAATCCTTGCAAACAAAAGATTTTAACCTATCTTCCATCATTAATTGACATAATAGGATTAACTTTTGTATTTGTCAAAAGTCTATTCATTCTTTTATCAATACATGCATATCGACATACGAAAGACTTTACTTTTGACAAGGTATGGGACAATCATAGTTCACGGACGTAAACCCACATATCCCATAACAAATTTGCAATATATAAAACCATAAAGATTAATACTGCAAAAATCATCTTCCAAACAAATTTAGAGTTTAAACCAATAAATCTAAAAACATGAAGATGAAAACATTGGACATAGCTATGTGTAATCACAATAATGGCTATTCCAAACTCTAGTTATTCTTCTAACAAAAACAAGAAAATAGAAGATTTACTAGGCAATAAGATCATCTTTTACTCATTGTCTTCCTCATCGGAAATACTCCAAGATGCTTGAATTGTTTTCAACTCTTCCTTGAGCTCGGGAAACTTAGATGCAACTAATGACAATTGTTTTTGCACACACTTCACCCTTGAATCGACCTTACACACGCCCTTGTGGATTTTTTGATGAAGGCTCAAGGTGTTAGGGTCACAATCGTTAAGTGAAGCATATCTTTGTCTTTTGCACACATTCTCCCTTATGCGTCTGAAGGTACATGGACGAACCGGTTTGGGAACCCCGAGAGAGTTGCCAATTGGATCAAAACCACGATCACGACAAATTTGACCAATCAAGCAAGGGTAACCTAACATATTGATAGGTGAAGTCATCGAAGTCATTTTAAAGATGATAAAACCACAAATATCGAGACTTTGAACACCCGATTCAAGGAAATAGACCAATTCTGCAAACTCATGACTCCACCAAGAATTCTCAATTGTGGAGGGACAAACATTTGAGATACCAAGTTTTCCAAATACTAAGATCATTGGTAGGAAACTTTCCTTGATTCCAAGCTACCTTCTTGCCACAAAGCCCAAGAGAGATTTCATCACATGATGGTCGTTCATCACTTGGTCTTGGAAGACACACGTTTCCCAACGGAATGTTGGTAATCTTTGAAATTAATTCTCTATCAACAAGAAATCTTTTTCTATTTATCATGGATTTGAATTCCATCTTATTAAGATCAACATCATGAATGTTGGCATAGAAAATTCTTGTGAGAGAATCAAATCCTTGATCATGACCATCAAAGATATTTCCAAGCTTGAATTTTGTGAAGCAAGCTAAATCCTCTTCATGCCCACTAGAGAGATCCAATTTCTTTTCTAGGATGAAAGCTTTGGATGAAATCTTTTCAAAAATTCTATCAAAAGAATCATCCACAAACCTAATCCTAAGAGAGTTTTGGTTACAAAGAGAATCCATGCTAGAGGTATTTGAGCTTTTGGAGCTTCTTTTTGAGCCCTTAGAATTCATCATGAGATCCAAGAAATTGAAAGGAACAAGAGGAATTTACTTACTTGGAGTGAATCTTGAACACCCTTTCTTTCAATTTCTTCAAGAAGGCTTCAATGGAGGAGGCATACAAAACCCTAGAGGTTCACGTACGCGGACGGGTGATGAAGAAGAGGGTGCGCGAACTTCTTCTTTATAAAACCAAAAATGGGCTTGGACCCGTTTGTGAACCACGAACCACACAAGGAAGATGGGATTTTCTTAGCCGTTTGCACATCAAAGGTTATGCATCCCGTGACAACACACTTCTGTGAGAGACTATGGATGCAGTAGAAAGCTTTATTTGATATTCTAAGATAGAATAACAAAACTGTACACAACTCAAACATTTCTTGCCCCATTCCAAGATATATACAAATGGGGTAGTGCCAGGCTTGTTACCAAGAAGCATAATGTGCAGAGGAATTCTCATGCAACATTTCTGGTTGATATGTGTGAATAGTCCCCGTGATATAATCAACGTAATGATGATAATCAGGGCAGTCAGAGCTTCCTATCCTTCATTTGATCTGGCTAGAAGGAAAATTTTTCCGATTCCCAGGCTGTACAATATTATTCGAAGATTTAACATGTACAAAACCTTTTTTGGAAGGATTCTTAGACTTAACAGAATTAAGTTTTTCTAAGAGATTAAAAACGCCTTCGAACACTCTAAATAGATCTTGAGATAGCAACGCATGCGAGTTCGACCGAGCAATGCTCTAACACAATGTAAATCAACAACCAAAGGTTGGATATTCTAATTGATTGATCTTAAGCACAACCTGTGATATTTCAATTATATAACAAAATATAATGCGGAAAAGAAATAACACAAGCACCATAATTTTGTTAACGAGGAAACCGTAAATACAGAGAAACCCCGGGACCTAGTCTAGATTGAACACCACACTGTATTAAGCCGCTACATACACTAGCCTACTACCAATTAACTTCGGAATGGACTGTAGTTGAACCCCAATCAATCACACACTCGTTCAAGGTACAGTTGTGCTCCTTACGTCTTTGATCCCAGCAGGATACTACGCACTTGATTCCCTTAGATGATCTCACCCACAACTAAGAGTTGCTACGACCCAAAGTCGGAGACTTGATAAACAAATCTGTCTCACACAGAAAAGTTTATAGGATTGAATAAATCTGTCTCCCACAGAAATACCTAAGAGTTTTTGTTCCGTCTTTTGATAAATCAAGGTGAACAGGAACCAGTTGATAAACTAGACTTATATTCCCGTAGAACAGCCTAGTATTATCAATCACCTCACAATAAACTTAATCGACTAGCGAAACAAGGTATTGTGGAATCACAAACGATGAGACGAAGGTGTTTGTGAATACTTTTCTATCTTGCCTATCGGAGATATAAATCTCAAGACAATTTTATAATTGCACTCAATCAGGATAGAAACAGCAAGATCAGATAACGCAACTACAAAGAGAATAGTTGGGTCTGGCTTCACAATCCCAATGAAGTCTTCAAGTCGTTAACCTACAGGGTCTCGAGAAGAAACCTAAGGTTAAAGGAGAATCGACTCTAGTTATGCAACTAGTAACACACAGGAGGTGTGGGGATTAGGTTTCCCAGTTGCTAGAGTTCTCCTTTATATAGTTTTCAAATCAGGGTTTGCAATCCAAGTTACCTTGGTAACAAAGCATCCAATAATCACCGTTAGATGAAAAACCTGATTCAACCAAGCTAATATCTTTCAACCGTTAGATCGAACTTAGCTTGTTACACACAAATGAAATGTACCCCCATTTAGGTTTATGTAACCGTACCCAAACGTGTACACCATGTTGGTTCACAAATAGTTAACCGATGTTAGCCATATGATTACTCTCATATCAACCTTATTCATCTTAACCATAACTAGTTCAAATGACTCAAATGAAACTAGTTAAAGAGTTGTTCAATTGCTATATTCTCATAGAATTATACAAGAACACAATTGACGCAAAATCGTTTTGATTCACTCGAATCAATACATGAACATTATAGCCACGGTTTGCAAAGATTGCATTCCTTATTGATAAATGTTTAGATTCATGTACAACCGATTTTAGAAAGTAACCTACGTAAGTATGCGTACTTAAGTAACAAGATTTGAGTTTGTTTTAGTTTTCAAACTCAGCAGAAATTCACGGACGTGAACTTGCCGCCAGTATGTGTACGGGTAAGCGTACTTTAGGTAACCAGATGAGTTTGGTTTTGGTTTTCAAACTCAGCAGAAATTCACGGACGTAAACTTCCGCCAGTATGCGTACGGGTACGCATACTTACCCAGTCTCCTACAACCTTTTTGTATACACACAAGTATGCATACTTTAGGTTCCCGGTTTTGGACTTATACACTAATGTGCGAACACAATATGCTTATATCCAAAGATGCTTACAAGATTCTAAACTTTTTATTTCAATCTTTGAAACATTCTTTTATAATGATAATAGCCGTTTTCACACACTATTAGCATCAAAGCAATTTCAAGATATTGAAATAATCATTATCGAAACATTCCAAGTCTTACACCAAATGATTGTATCATACAAACCATTAAGATGTTACTCGGCAGTTTTCTCATGATATAAGATGAACTTGGTCGAAGCGAAAGCTTACTAACACATATTTCGAGAAATATGTAAGCGAGATATACTCAGCTCGAAATCTCAAATGTGTATATAGAAAAATATATCGTAATACGACTTATGTCTCAACATAGGAAATAGAGTATAAATAGACTTTCCAAGTGATAGATGAGTTTAAGTCTCCACATACCTTTTGTCGAAGAAGTTCCACAAGCTCTCCTTAGTAGTTCTTCGACTTCAAGTGATAAACGCCGTGAAGTCTAAGCTCAACTACACAAACAATGTCCTAGTCCGAGTAATCTATAAATAGGCTAGAAATCAAGACTTATAGTTTTGATCACTAACACCGACAAACATGATTGAGATAGCAACGCATGCAAGTTCGACCGAGCAGTGCTCTAACAAAAATATTGTTGCGTGCTTTTACTTTATTTGAAAGTTCAGAATTTCCTGATCATATCTTTAGGCTCAGAAAGGCATTGTATGGATTAAAACAAGCACATCGTGCCTGGTTCGAAAAACTAACCACTTCTCTTCTTATGAAAGGTTTTTCGAGGGGTGGAGCTGATAAAACTCTTTTTGCCAAATGGAGTGGGAAGGAGGTTGATACTTCTCAAGTCTATGTAGATGATATCATCTATGGATCGACATCTGAGAAACTTGCAAAGTATTTTCAAGTCTCTCTTGGAAGGGAATTTGAGATGAGCAACGTTGGTGAATTAAAATTCCTTTTAGGATTACAAGTTCAACAACACAAGGATTGAATATACTTATCTCAAGAAAAGTATGCTAAGGATCTTGTAAAAATGTTCATTCTTGATAAGTCTACTCCAAAACTTACTCACATGCCCACTACTGGTAAACTGCACATAGATGAGAAACGAATCAATGTGGATCAGAAATTTTATCGAACGATCATTGAAAGTCTTTTATATCTTACAACTACTAGACCTGACATTGCTTTTAGTGATGGTTGATGTGCTAGATTTCAGGCCAATCCGAAGGAATCTCATCTTGTTGCTCTGAAACGGATCATGCGATATGTTCAACATATTATCAGTTATGGTCTATCTTATACTTTTGATACTACCGTTGATCCTACTGCTTATTCAAATGCTGATTGGGCTGGATGTGTGGAAGACAGGAAAAGTACATCAGGGGGATTTTATTATGTGGGATTGACTCTCTTTCAACTTGCGAATCATAATATATTGTTGCAGGTTCATGTTGTACTCAACTACTATGAATGAAACAAATGCTTGCTGATTATGGAATTGACACTGGCACAATGAAGATCTTATGTGATAACTCAAACGTGATTCGCATCATTGAGAACCCTGTTGAGCACTCAAGAACTAAGCATATTGACATAAAGTACCATTTTATAAGATATCTCTATGAAAATGGTATTATTAACATGGAATTTGTGCCTTCAGAACAACAATTGGCTGATATTCTCACCAAACCTCTAGATACTACAACGTTTCAACATTTACGACAGTCTATTGGTATTATTTTGGTTCATTTATTTCTAGATTTTTTCCAATGGATCTAGTTGGTGTTCCAGTGAACTGTTGTCTCAATTCTGTATTTGTTTCTAGTAGTTGTATTGTATTTCTGTTATCTTTTCAGATATGTGAAGTATCAAAACGTCTAAAGAAATCCTTATTTTCTCGTAAGAGTAAGGTTGCTCATGTTGTTATCTTGGGAAAGACATCAAACTGGAGGGGGGAGTTCTTAAAAGAACTTGTGATTAATTGTCATATATTTGTGGAGAGAGAGGTTGTGGAATTTGAAGGGGTTAATTTGTATCTTAATAAACTTCTTGATGAATGCACTAAGTTTCGACTACGTGAAATCATCAAAACAAAGTTGATATGTTTTCTTTTTAGTCATGAATTTTCTTTTGTGAATTCATTGTGATCCCATAGTTTTCGTATCTTTGCCAATTTATATTGACAAAAAGGGGGATAATTATTTGGTAGTTCACACTACATACATATGGTTTACGGATCACTATGTAAGGGGGAGTGGATTCCATTATAAGGTGAAAGTATTGACTAAGGGGGAGTGATACACATCATCGTAGTATTATTTCAAAGTTGTGATTCAATTGGACTTTTATTCTATATAATAATACTATGACGCTGAATAACAATAATTGAGAACTTTCGTTTTTATATTTTTATTACTAAGGATCTTCAAGAGCAATGATGCTGAGTTGAACACATTCAGAATCGATAGAGAACTTGAAGTAACGAAGAATTCAAGGAAGTTGAGGAGCCAAGGAAATCAAGCATGATGGATCGGAAGCTACAAATTTTATTTATTTTGTAATCCATATGTATTTATAGTTTTTCACTAAAATTGAAAAAAGGGGAGATCGTTAGAGCACTGCTTGATCGAACTCGCAAGCGTTGCTATCTCAAGATTGTTTGTCAAGTTTAGTTGGTCAAAACTATATACTTGATTTCTAGTTTACTTATAGCTATGTCTCAGATTAGGATAGAACTGTATAGTTGAGATTTAGACTTCACGACGTTCACCAATTGAAGAAGAAGATTTATTGAAGAACTTGGAGGAACTTCATCAACAAAAGGTATGTGGAGACTAAAACTTATATATCACTTAGAAGTCTATTCAATTATATCTTCTAAAGAGACTAAGTCATATAGCTATGTAAACTTTTACATTATACACATTTGAAATTTCGAGCCAAGTTTATCTCGTTTATATATTTCTCAAAATACGTGTTGGAAGCTTTTTAGCTTTATCTTAAGTTCATCATCTACTTGACGAGTTTAGTTGTAGACATTTATTTGTTGGAAACTAAATATTAAGTCAAGATGATCATGTGAAAATTAACTTGAACATCTTACATGGTTTGTATGAGACAATCATTTGATGTTAACTTGAGAAGTTTCGTATTGAAAGATTAATCACTTGAAAATTACTTGAAGCTAGTGGTATGTGTAAGATTACCATTTTTGTCTTCTAAGGACGTTTCAATGATTAAATGAGAGTTTTAGAACTAGTACTAATGGTTGGATATAACACAATATATGTATACCTTGTATGTGAATTATGAATTTCTACTTCAGGTCCGGAACTCTTGTTTGCGAACTATGTTTGCGAGCGGGTTTAACTGTCAAAGGTCCGGAATTATGGTTTGCGAACGGCTAGACTTGGTCAGGTCCAAAACCGTGGTTCGCGAACACAGTGGTTGGGTTTTAAAATCGGTAAGTATGACTTTTCATACTCATAAACTCAGGTTCGTTTGCGAACTAAAGTCCCTGGATATTTAATGAAATAAGGTATGCGAACCGTGGAATTATGTTCATGAATTATTTCTTGTAAAGTACTTTGTACAACTACAAACCAAACCGAATATGTTTCAAATTGTTCATGGATATTTCTATGAGATAGTGAACATTTGAACAACTCTCTTAAAGCACATTTAGATTCATTTGATTATCTATCATGATTGATTGATCATCATATTTGATCTAGAAGTGTTAGATGAATGTGGCTAAACTATAAGTATTCATATGGCTAACTTCGGTTAACTGTTATTGAGCCAACAGGTTATACACGTTTAGGTACGGTTCATCCATATCTAAATATAAGTATATTTCATTTGGGATTCGTGAAGCCAGATCCAACTATTTTCTCTGTAGTTGCGTATTCTAATCTTACTTTTTCTATCGTATTGAGTTTAATCTTCTCTAAAGTTTTCTCGAGATTTATCTCCGATAGGTAAGATATAAAAAGTAATAACAACAGTTCTTCGTCTCAGAATCTTGTGATTCCGTAATAACTTCTTTTGTTAATCAGTTAGGTTATTGTGAGGTGACTAATATTTCTAGGCTGCTCTTCGGGAGTATAAGACCGGATTATTAGTTGAGTTTCATGTTCACCTTGATTTATCTAAATACGGAAACAACAACCAGAATAGACTTATATGTGGGAGACAGATTTGTTTATAAATTTTCGACTTTGGGTCGTAGCAACTCTTAGTTGTGGGTGAGATCAGCTAAGGGAATCACGTGCGCAGAGTCCTGTTAGGATTCAAGAGGCGTAAGGAATGCGACTGTATGTTAATCGGTGTGAGATTTGGTTAGGTCTCAACTACATTCCAGTCCAAAGTTAACTTGTAGTAGGCTAGACTCTGTATCGGCTTAATACAGTGTGGTGTTCACATCTGGACTAGGTCCTGGGGTTTTTCTGCATTTGCGGTTTCCTCGTTAACCAAAATTCTGGTGTTTGTATTATTTCTTTTCCGCATTATATTTGTTTATATAATTGAAATATCACAAGTTGTGCGTAGTGAAAAAGCGGGGGTCTAACAACACCACCCAATATTTCGCTTAGCAATCTGTATGGACTAACTCCGAAGTACTTTGCTAGAGAATCAACTAGATAGTCAGACTCAATCTAGATAAAAGTATCTCAAGGAGTTAATATCTCTCTCTTGATTTGATTTCTACTCAAGCTAAAATCAATAGCGAGTCTTTATAAAATACAAGGAATAACTTGGACGGTACCAAAGACCAATGTCCAAGGATCAATCAATATCAATCAACAACCAAAGGTTGGATTTCCAATTGATGATCACGAACGCACAACCTGTATTATTTCTATTATATAAAATATAATGCGGAAAAGAAATAACACAGACACCAGAAGTTTTGTTAACGAGGAAACCGCAAATGCAGAAAAACCCCGGGACCTAGTCCATATTGAATACACACTGTATTAAGACGCTACAGACACTAGCCTACTGCAAACTAACTTCGGACTGATCTATAGTTGAACCCCTACCAATCTCCCACTAATACAAGGTACAATTGTACTCCTACGCCTCTGATCCCAGCAGGACACTGCGTACTTGATTCCCTTAGCTGATCTCACCCACAACTAAGAGTTGCTGCATTCCAAAATCACATACTTGATAATAAACGAATCTGTCTCACACAGAAAAGTCTATCGAAAGGATAAATTTGTCTCCCACAGATAAACCCTAGGTTTTGTTCCGTCTTTAGATATAAAATCAAGGTAACAGGAACCAATTGATAATCCAGACTTATATACCCAAAGAACAGCCTAGATTAATCAATCACCTCTCTACAATCTTTCTTGACTACACAAGCGGATTGTCGAGGAATCACAAACAGTGAGACGAAGATGTTTGTGACTTCTTTACCTTTCCTATCGGAGAATTCTCACGATATCAAGCCAATCAATTAATTGTACTCGTACGATAGAAGATGCAAGATCAGATCACACAACTACGGTAAAAGTAGTATCGGTCTGGCTTCACAATCCCAATGAAGTCTTTAAGTCGTTAACTCGAGTTTAGAGAAGAAAATCAAGAGTTAATGGAGATCGACTCTAGCGAGAGCACTAGTAGCACACATACGTTTGGGGATTAGGTTTGCTCAATGCTAGATGTCTCCTATATATAGCCTTCAAATCAGGGTTTTTCCTTAGGTACAAAGAAAACTCTATTCACCGTTAGATGAAAACGTGATTTAGATTCAAGCCAATATCTCTCAACCGTTAGATCAAAAGACATAGCTTGTCACACACACTTGGGTACATTTTTACTGGGTTTGAGAAAACCATTCCCAAATGACTACACGTATGTTGGTTCAACATGATAACCCAAAAGGTCAACCATATGAGCATCTCATATTAATCATGTTCTTCTTCACCATAACTAGTTCAATTGACTCAAATGAACTAGTTAAGAGTTGTTCAATTGCTATGAGATCTTATGTAACTACACAAGACACAATTGAAATAAAGATGATTCGATTCGATTAGAATCGGCTCATGAACATTATAGCCACGGTTTGCATAAAGCATTCCTTAATAATTAATGTTTCATGTTCAGAGCACATCTTTAGATCATAACCTCTTAAGTTCACAAACAAGTTCGCGGACTTAAGTTAATCGGTTGAGTTTTCCAAACTCAGCAGAAATTCTCGGTCGAGAACTTATGACAGTTCGCGGACTTGGCGAGCCAATTCCACAATCCTACCGATTTCTCTTGATCAACAAAGTTCGAAAACTTTGGTTCAAGGAATACATGGTTATATAATCTAAACTCTCATTTCAATCATTGAAACATTCTCAGAGGGCGATATTTAGTCGTGAAGAACAACATACCTTTCTCGTCGGAGCAATTTCCAAAGTGATTGAAATTTTCATGACTTTCGTCACTAGGTGAAGATAAACCTGATCAAAGCGAAACGCTTTACCAACACATGATTTCGAGTAAAATATAAGCAATGAATACTCAGCTCGAAATATCAAGTGTATATGATTTAGTCTATATAGCATACGACTTTTGTCTTATAAGGAGTATGAGAAGAATAGATAGACTTTCGAGTGATAGATAAGTTCAAGTCTTCACATACCTTTTTTTTGATGAAGTTCCACGGTTCCTTGGTGTAGATCTTCGTCGTTGTCGTTTAATCGCCATGAAGTCCTTGAGCTCAACTACACTTTTCCTATCCTAGTCCGAGACTTAGCTAATAGGATAGAAATCAAGACTTTATAGTTTTGATCACTAACATTGACAAACATCCTTGATACAGCAACGCATGCGAGGTTGACCGAGCCATGCTCTAACACGTAGTTCAATCATAGTTGATAAATCCGACCTTGTTTGTTGGATATGACTTGATTGACACTCGGACATTGGTCTTTGGTACCATCCGAGTTATTCTCATATCAATGAGTCTCACGGATTTCTATCTAGTTGATTTACTGATTGTATTCAGAAAGAGATAAATTTCTTTGATATCTTTCTTGCTTGAGTCTCACTTTTAAGTTGGTGCTCTCGAAAATATTGGAGTTTAGTCCATGCAGATTGCCAAAAGAAATATTAGGTGTGGTTGTTATGCCCCCGCGTTTTCAGAGTTCATTACTAAAGTTTTGGTTAATCGTTTGTCGAAGTTTAGAGTGCTACTACATCGAGAAGAAAATCGTTGTCTCCTGGGAGACAGACACTAAGCACAGGTGTAGAGTGAATCTGTCTTAAGGTAGAGGATATAATCCTTGCCTAGAATTTGGTTTTTTCTAAATTGGGTTTGCATTCGCGTTGCTTTTCTAATTCTTATTGCAGTTTATACACAAGATTTACAACAATATTAAAAAATATTTTTATTACCGTGTGTTCACTGATATACATAAAATTCGGCAATTTTGTTCGGCTTATTAATCAATTTTCTCTGTACGGTTTCTTTAGAAAAAATGTTCGTCAATTTAAACAATTACTGAAATTGACGCAACTGTTGAGAATAAAGACAAGTTGACTTTGATTAGTGAAAAAGTGGGGGTCTAACAACCTCACCCAATAATTCGCTTAGCAATCTGTATGGACTAACTCCAATATACTTTCAAGAGAATCAACTGGACAGTCAGACTCAATCTTAAGAAAAGTATATCAAGGAGTTATATTTCAATTTCTCAATTCAATTCTTACTCAAGCAAATAGCAATCTGCGAGTCTAATTGAATACAAGAGAAATCAACTTGAATGGTACCAAAGACTAATGTTCAAGTATCAATCAACAACCTAAGGTTGGATTTACCAATTGATCGATTCAACGCACAACCTGTGATATTTCAATTATATAACAAAATATAATGCAGAAAAGAAATAACACGGACACCAGAAGTTTTGCTAACGAGGAAACCGCAAATGCAGAAAAACCCCGGGACCTAGTCCAGATTGAACACACACTATATTAAGCCGCTACAGACACTAGACTACTACAAACTAACTTCGGTCTGGACTGTAGTTGAACCCCAATCAATCTCACACTGATCCAAGGTATAGTTGCGCTCCTTACGTCTCTGATCCCAGCAGGATATTATGCACTTGATTCCCTTAGCTCATCTCACCCACAACTAAGAGTTTCTACGACCCAAAGTCGAAGACTTTAATAAACAAATCTGTATCACATAGAAAAGTCTACAGAAATAGATAAATCTGTCTCCCACATAAATACCTACAAGTTTTGTTCCGTCTTTTGATAAATCAAGGTGAACATGAACCAATCGGTAACCCGTATTTATATTCCCGAAGAACAGCCTGGAATTATTAATCACCTCACAATAATCTTAATCGACTAACAAAACAAGATATTGCGGAATCACAAACGATGAGACAAAGATGTTTGTGACTACTTTTATATCTTTCCTATCGGAGAAATTAATCTCGAGCCAATTTTACAATTGTACTCAATACGATAGAAATAGCAAGATCAGATCACGCAACTACAGAGAAAATAGTTGGGTTTGGCTTCACAATCCCAATGAAGTCTTCAAGTCGTTAACCTACAGAGTCTCGATATAAAGCTAAGTTTAAAGGAGAATCGACTCTAGACTATACAACTAGTATCACACAAGAGGTGTGGGAATTAAGTTTCCCAGTTGCTAGAGTTCTCCTTTATATAGTCTTCAAATCAGGGTTTGCAATGCTACCTTGGTAACAAAGCATTCAATATTCACCGTTAGATGAAAACCTAATTAGATTCAAGCTAATATCTTTCAACCGTTAGAACGAATCTTAGCTTGTTATACACAAATGAAATGCACGTTCATTTAGGTTTGTGTAACCGTACCTAAACGTGTACACTTGTTTGGTTCAACAGTAGTTAACCAAATGGTTAGCCATATGAGCACTTTCATATCAACCATATTCATATTCACCATAACTAGTTCAAATGACTCAACAAAACTAGTTAGAAAGTTGTTCAATTGCTTAGATCTTATAGAAGTATACAAGACACAATCGAAGCAAAATTGGTTTTGATTCACTCGAATCGATTCATGAACATTATAGCCACGGTTTGCAAATTTTATTCCTTGATATATTAATTTTTTAGTTCATGAAAGTAACACACTTAAGTATGCATACGGGTATGCGTACTTAAGTAACCGGATTTGAGTTTTTTTTGGTTTTCAAACTCAGCAGAAATTCACGGACATGAACTTTCCGCTAGTATGCATATGGGTACGCATACTTTGGTAACCGTATTGAGTAGGTTTTGAATTCCAAACTCGGAAGAAATTCACGGTCCTGAACTTCCGCCAGTATGCGTACGGGTACGCATACTTACCCAGTCTCCATCAACTATTTAGTACACACACAAGTATGCATACATTTGGTTCCCGGTTTTGGACTTATACACTAATGTGCGAACACAATATATGCTTATATCCAAAGATGGTTACATATTCTAAACTCTCCCTTTCAATCATTGAAACATTCTTAGAGGATATTATATAGCGGTTATTCACACACTATTTTTCATCAAAGCGATTTTCAAAAGATTGAAACAATCAACATGACTTTCGTCACTTGTAAAGATGAACTTAGCCAAAGCGAAAGCTTACCAACACATATTTCGACAAATAGATAAGCGAGATAAACTCGACTCGAAATAGCAAATGTGTATAATCGAAGTCTATATAGCAAATACGACTTTTGTCTCAAAATAGGAGATATAGTAGATAGACTTTTGAGTGATAGATAAGTTCAAGTCTACACATACCTTTTAGTCGATGAAGTTCCACCAGTTCCTTGAGTAGTTCTTCGTTTTTGTATGATGAACGTCGTGGATTCTAGAGCTTAACTACACTTTCTATCCTAGTCCGAGACTTAGCTATAAGTAGACTAGAAATCAAGACTTATAATTTTGGCAACTAAACTTGACAAACAAGCTTGAGATAGCAACTCTTGCGAGTTAGACCGAGCAATGCTCTAACAATTAGTGATTTACAAAAGCCGTCATATTTGTGCATCCCTTAAAAATTTTGCACCGACCTATTTATTTTCCAACAGTTGGCTTTGGATTAGTGGTTTGGCGAAATAATTATATTGTTTTTGCTTACAAAATTTTAAGTTTTCATTTTATTTGGTTGGTAAAATAATTGGACGTCTAGATGTACCAGTCTTTACAACACTTACAAGTTTGAGTAGTCTGTCTTTAAAACACTTGTTATTGGACGTCAATTAATACACATCAGTATGCATACTTGGCAAACAACGTACAAGTGTTTGTGGGGAATTTTTTTTGTTAACCGAAGATTCATTCTCTTATGTTTGTGTTTAATTAGTGATTTATTTTTTTGGAGTGTTAAATGAAGTTAACAATGGATCCGTAGAGTATGTATATGATGGAAGTGGTAATGAAACTGATTGTAAATTCTTGAGAATGGTGGATAGATAGTGGAACTACTAGCCACATTTGTGCCGATAAAAATGTGTTCCCTTCTAAGAGAAGTATGAATGATGACACCCTCTTCATGGAAGATTCTGCAACATCAAAATTCATGGTAAAAAGGGAAAATTATTCTCACCATGATGTCCCAAAAACAAAATCACTTTGACTGACATTTTACACGCGTCATTCGCCAGGTATTTGCATCTACTTAATATCAGGGTCTTTCTTAGTAGAGCATGTCTCATAAAATATACCGTGAACGAGCAAGAATTAGATTTGTGTTCATAAATTCTTGTTTATCTTGTCAATAATTTATGGTGAGATATTGCACACTGGTTGGTTTATGTTAGATAAAAATTCGCAGTATCAAGATTAGATGGTTATGTCAAAAATAGTAAAGGATTATGGGATTTCAATTGAGCCTAAAGGAGTAAGTCCAATTATAGAAGTGACATGACAATCAGAAACATCGAGTCTATAGTCTAGTAGACTTGGATATTGAAACTGTACGTAAGAATCAAACATGTCGTTTGATTATTCTAGTTTGTGATATGCCAAGATCTTGTTAAACAAAGAAGTTGCGAGGCAGACTGCACTACTCCGGTTATTTTTTAAACATGGGTTTATCAGATTTCAACTTTTAAATTGAAAGGTAGAGTTTCGTAAGTCGGGAACAGATATGGAAGTATCTCCCGATTGGAAAAGAATTTTTGGGTTAATTCTTTAATAGAGTGATAAAATACTTGACTCGGTATATCACAAATTGTGTGGGGAGAAGGTCGTTAAGTTACGTTACAAGTAACTGAAATAACTTCTTGTGAATGGAAACAAAAGAAGTATTTTCATGGACTCTCTAGAAAGGTGAGGGCGAGACTGTTTCAAGCAACTTAACATTCTATGCTAAGTAATGTTAAATGGTATATCTTAGTTCTCTTCATGGCAGGAAATTTCTAAGAATATGAATTTGTGATGTACAAGGAGACGTTGTATGTAAGTAGAACCTTGTGAGATTTAGATCAGATGTATTATCTATATTCTATGGTGTATAATCTATATGCATATAGTGTGTGAACAAAAAAAAATGTTATATGTATGTAATAGAGTGGTAATGTTAAAGTCCAACATTTGTGGAGGTAACTATGGATTAGTTTCATGTCAATGATAGCTAGTTTTGTTGACGCATAAGTAACTGAATAAGGAGTGGCCACCTTATTGGAAGAGTTATAAGAGACTGTTTTACATATATGTGACATGAAAACTGTGATAATCATGCATTAAGCTACAAGTTAGCATAATCTTTAGTAAATAGTCGTATGAAACTGCGTGTAACATGATAGATAAACTAGAGATATATAAAAGGATCATCGAGGGGGAATGAGCTCAATTATAACCTACATCTAATGAATCGTATTAAGGGAAACTCAACCTAGTTGACTGGAGATCCCAAGATCTAGGTTCAACGGGGGAACATAAATGAAGAATGATTCAACCGAAGCACCGGGGAACATGAATCAAGATATGTTTCTACCCATTCCTATGATGACGCGGTGTTGCATGTTACATAGTCAAGGATAAACATTTCTTTTAATGATTCATAAGATTTGGAAATTCAAAATAGGGTATGCAAGGATACTCTTAATAGGAAATCACATATATGAGGTGAGAAGTGTGGCCGCGTCCGTGAGAACCTTTAATAGGCTAGGTTCATCTAAAAGCGCCTCATGAATTCCGGGAATTGTTCAGGGCTAAAAAGAGCACAACCAAGAGAACAAACTTGGTGAGAAAATAAATTGTGTGATAGTTGTTGTCTTGGTTTACACTAAACAACTGAAAGTTCAGAGCATTTGGCACACTGACCCAGTAGTAAGCCCAATAGATATTTACTAAGGAAGGTTCAAGGAGAAATCTACCTATCCCCGTGAAATTTATTTCCGTTTGAACTCTCTTTAGTGTCTATCTACATTATCATGGATGTTAATCACTGAATTTCATTCATATGGGGGATTTTGGGAAAATTGGTTGCAATTTTCATATGAATGGAAATTCTTTTAATACCTTATCGGAGTTGGGTTTGGGATTAATAAGTTTGGGCCTATTAAGAACCAGTCCAGTGACTTGGGGTAATTATGAGTTGGGATAATCACAGATAGAGCTCATGCTCTAATCATGAGTTGTGTGAAGATTGCATATTTTTATATACTTCTTAACGGCCAGCCTGAAGGTTTCTTTTTGGGAGAAAGAGGTATAAGGCAAGGATACCCTTTATCTCCATATTTGTTCATCATTTGTGCTCACTCTTTGGCAGGCATCATCAACGGGATGGAAAATGAAGGTTTATACAATAGTTACGAAATAAACAGGTGGTCCTCTAGTGTCTCACACATCATGTTTGCAGATGATGTTATGATGTTTGGAAACAATGACACCAGAATTATAAATTCAATTACTTCAGTTCTGCAACAGTATTACAATCTGTAGGTCAACTTGTAAGCTACTCCAAATCTTCTATACACTTCAGAAAAAGTGTTCCAGATACTTATGTAGAAGAAATTATTCAGGAGTTGGGGTTTAAAAGAATTCACAAAGAAGAAAGCAACAAGGTGTCTAATTAAAATTTCCTCATAGATAGTTTGATGCAACTCTATCGGGTAGAAGAAAGAATACTCTATCTCATGCAGGAAGGATAATACTTACCCAATATTTTTTAGCTCTCATTCCAGTATTCTATATGGTAACCACAATGTTTCCCAAAACTGTTCTTAACAAGTTAACTCAGATCATTATAGATTTTGGTGGGGTCATAACAGATACCAGAGGAAGATGCATTTTTTAAAATATGAATGGTTTAATTTACCAAAGGATAAAGGTGGCTTATGTTTAAGATCTCTGTATGATATAAACTTTGCTCTTGTTGCTAAATTAACATGGAGGTTTCTTCAGGAACAAGATGTTTTATGGGTACAAATTTTGTGTGCAAAATACTTAAAGGATGTTTCGTTCTGGGAGGCCAAAAAACAAGCAATTGCTAAACTATTTGGGCTGCAATGCTTGATAGCAGAAATGAGCTAAAGAAAGGATGTCTCTGGTTAGTTGGGAATGGTCAGACTATCAATATTTTTACAGACCCTTGGATCCCCACTATACCAGGTTCTACATCTGAGTAGACAGATGAAGGAAACATGGAGTTATTGAAGGTTAATGAATTGATTGACTACACAACATGCCAATGGGATATGATTGTGGTACAACAAATCATAGACCCATATACATGTATTCAAATTCAATTAATCTCTCCTAATATTGTTGTTGAAGATCGGCTCATATGGAAGTAAACTCCCCACGACAACTTCACACCACAATCTTTCCAGAAAATGTTACAAGAACAACAAGGAGAGACTTCTGCCACAAGTGAAAATAATTTCCCATGGAAAAAACTCTGGGCAGTGAAGAGAGTAACACCAAAAATAAAGACTTTCATATGGAGATAACTACATAATGACCTTGCAGTCTCATAGAGAATTGGTAGATTCATTGATGGAGTTTTGACCAGGTGTAATTTTTGTAACCATGATGAGGAATCTGTAGATCATATCCTCATACACTGTAAGTTTTCTCAAGTTGTCTGGTTCGCTTCCCCATTAGGTCTACGGCTTCAATAAAATCAACAGATGACTCTGACCAATCTTGTTGAACTATTGTTCAAAAAAAATGATAACGAGTCAACTCTACAATGGGAATGGCTATCTGTTAGGCCATACGAAAATCTCTTAATGCCAAGGTCTTTGAGAACAAAACTTCGAATGTTCAAGGAACTCTGGATATTGCTCTATACTGGTACAATCTCTACTATAATCTTGCTGAGGAAGATAACTTTCAGGTGATGGACAGTGAACACCATAATACTGCAGGAGAAACTAATATAAACTGGAAATCTCTAAGTCATCCCTTCATTAAGATCAATGTGGATGCTGCTTGGAAAGATGGTGCTTACGCGTGTGCAGCTGTGGCAAGAGATTGTAATAAAAATTGTTGTGGAGCTGGTACAAAACTAGGAAGATCAGACTCGGTGCTTTATGCAAAATCAGGTGGGTTCCATATAGCTACTGGACTAGCCATTTTGGTTAAATCCGAACCACATCATCCTAGAAGGTGAGTCAAATGGTTGTGAAAAGTTTAAAGGGTGACCTGAGAAAGATTATGTGGAGAATTTGGAAGCTAAAGGATGATATCACTGATAACATGGCTACTCTCAACAATGATGGTGCATATAACTTTGTGACAAAATAGGCCAATAATGTTGCTCACTCTCTAGTAGCATATGTACTTTCCCACAACGTCCAACACAAATGGACCAACTCTAATATTTCGTCTAGCATTGTTAATCTATAGTCTGTAGATAATAGCTAGTCTTTCTATTTTCTCCTTTTGTATACCAAAAAAAAAGACCCGAAGTAATTTCCTTTTTAGTTTTATAAGAAACATATCCTCATCGCGAAAGGAAATAACCTTTCAGAAAAACTCTTGATGGAACTCCATGAAGAATCATGATGATTCGGCGAAGAGGTATTATTAACATCTATATATACCCTGCATAATTAGGTTAGAAAAACAATCAGAAAACCAATAATCATTCTGTTGCATTCACTATAAATCATCAATTAAGTTTGTGTCAATTAAGAGAGTTCATCACTAAAGTTTTGGTTCACTGTTTCTCGAAGTTTGGGGTGCTACTATATCTTGAAAAAAATCCTTGTATTTTGGGATACAAACATCAATAGTTTGTAAGCATCAGTGTGCGATGAATCTGTCTTAAGGATAGAAAATATAATCCTTGCCTCGACTTTGGGATGGTCTAAATTAGGTTTGCACTCTCGTTGTTTTTTTAAGTTTCTCATGGAATTGCACTCTCGTTGCTTTTCTTATTGTAGTTTATATACAAAATTTCTAACAATTTTTTATTATGTAACATGAAAAACTAGTAAGGGACTAAACAATGCTGGCTAAATTGGGGTCTACTGTGATTAATTTGGGCCTATAAATTACTTCATCTATCTAATAGGAAATGATAAGGGGTGTCTAAATTTGCTGAAACTACCAATTCACCCCCTAAAAAATATTAATACTACCAATTTACCCCCATTAACTCTTAATAAAAAAACTTAAAAACAAAATCAGATTTTCATTTCCATCCCCTCATAAACCGATTCTTCTCTTCTTCTTCTCCCTCTTTTTTCATTTTTTTTGAAACCAATACATCGTCGATTATCGGCGATCCAAAAACGATTAATCGTTTTCTTCTTCTATAAAATGGAAAAAAAAACAAGAGTGAAGCATCCTACTAACATGAAATTTTCTAGTGAGAATAATCTCGGAATTGTTGAAGCAATTCGAAACAAAACCAAGAAAACGGTTGAGGAAGTTGAACCATCTTTGATCGCACAAGAGGAGGAAATGGGTCGAATCAGGTACTTTTCTATCAACCCAATCCTCTAAACTAGGTTTTAGTAACATGCAATCGCTCAAAATTTTGAAATTTTGAAATCAAATTTTGCTGGGTTTACCAGAATCGTACTATGTTCATATATTTGTGAACCGATTGTATTAAGAATCGGTTATTGTTCATGCCCACAAAGACAGATTGCGCTGCATGTGTTTTCTGGTTCGAGAAACTTGAACCATAATCGGTCATTGTTAATACCAACTTAGCCCGATTGTATAACTGTAGGGATAATCGTTTTTCTGTAACTTTTTTTCGTTAGAATCGGATTACATATGTGTCCACATAGCCCGATTGTGTAGGCACTGCTTAGCCATACTCGCATTTCATTTGCACATTAAAAATCCGATTGTTGACGTCTAATGTCACAATCGTGTTTTATAAAAGTATCGAGTAAACCGATTGTTGTAAGAAAGAATAATGCCCAATGTTTTTGTAACCTTTTCTTGTTAGAATCGGATTACATGAACACTTATATAAACCGATTGTAGATGTGTTATGTTAGGAATCAGTCTTTATATGTATATCGAGTAAACCGACTGTATACCTTGAATTCAAAAATATGCCATTGTTGTTTGTCGTTTATCTCCGTATTTTCCAGGCCAAACAAGGGCAAGCAACAACGTCAAACCGAAAAGAAATATAAGAGGAAAAATGATTTGGATTCTCCTCAGAGTTTGAGACCTCGGCGAGAGGGTGGTCAAAATTTAAATGCTTCCCATCGAAGGGGCTCGGGGAGTAAAGCCAAAGCGATCCACATTAATGACCCACCACCTCAAGTGGAGCAACCAGCACAAGAAGAATCTGATTCTGATATACCTACTGAAGAATGAGGTGGTGATAGAGAAGTTGCTGAAGAAGAAAGTGGCGAGGAGGAGATGAATGAAGAAGAAATTGGTGGCAAAGAAGGTGATGAAGAAGAAACTGGTGGCAAGGAAGGTGGTGAGGAAGGTGATGGAGAATAAAGTGAGGATGAGGATGATGGAGAAGAAAGTGAGGATGAAGGTGATAGAGAGATAGGAGAAGTTCAAGAACAAGTCCAAGGAGGAGAAGTTCAACAACAAGTCCAAGGAGGAGACGCTCAAGAAAAAGGTAAGACAGATAGTAATAAAGATAGTCCAAAGAAGAAGAAAGGGGACCACATGCCCGACCCGGAGAAGATATTTCCTCGTTGCCCTAACGATCATGTGAAAAGGTTACCCAGTGATGGAGGACGGGTATTATGGGGGTACAAAGAGAGTTGGGTCGCGGTCGTCTGCCATACCATAGTAACTACCTAAACCTTATGCTATGTAATATAAAACTTATTATCCGTGTAGTGTTTTGATTATTGTCCATCGGTTTTGTTTTGTTTTATAGGATCACAGGGATGTCGTTCGTCGTACGAATCCAGGAACGTCAGTGAGTATGATGAGGAATTGGCCACTGCAAGGAATAGAATCAAACATTGGAGAAGTTGATGAAGTAATCGAGCTAGTCAAATCTACGGGGTTGTTGCCTGCAATCGAGAATTTGGATATTGGTTACGACAAACCTCTTTGTTCCGCCTTTGCCGAGAGATATTACGGGGAAACAGATACTTTGTATCCTCCGTTTGGCGAAATGACGATAACTCCAGATGATATGAAGTTCATTACTGGGCTAAGCATAGATGGTAAAGACGTGAAACACAAAGAGTACGCGCAAGAGCTTAATTGGGACAAGATTTACGCGTTCACCAAGGAAGTGTTCCAATGGGATGAGGAGATGACCAAGTCACAGATGCTAGTAGGCAAATATAAGCAGAGTATATTCCATATCTCGAAGTTGAGGGAACTCTTCAGTGGAACAAAGAAACTTCATGCTGAGGGAAAAGAGGTGACCAAGGAACGTATCTTCGTCACGGCCAATGCGTATGTCCTCTACGTCATGGGATATGTTATCTTTCTTGACGTTTATGGTACCCGTGTGAACGCCAACTTTATTCAGATGTTGCAACCGTTTGACAAGATCCACACATACTCTTGGGGCACTGCCATCCTTGCACACTCGTTGAACGAGTTTAAAAAGGCTTCCAGGACTGACAGGAACCAAATTGGAGGGAATATGGCTTTTCTGCAAGCGTGGATATATTTGCACTTCCCAATATTTGCTGCAAGGGATTCTGTTATGAAGACATGTACATCTACATGAGTAAGGAAAAAGACCAAGATGCGGTTTATCTAAAGTTGAGACGCCAGTTGGACAACTTGACGACGAAATATGTTGTCTTTGAACCTTACAATGGGGTTTGGCCAAAGTAAAAGGAAAGATGATTAGGTGCGAAGAGCAAGATCATTATTTTGGGCATTTGTTTCACCCAAAAGGATATGTAATGTACAACCCGACGAGAGTCGCACGACAATGCGGATACGTACAAAAAATCCCAGCGGAGCACAAGAAGTTTCAAATCGATGCGAAGAAAACCAAATCATTTGATAATGATATTGATATTGTTCACGACCCTTTACCATCATGTAAATATTAGATAACGGGAGATTCAACAAATATGGTATGGATGGTCGATTGAAAACTGATGATGAGGCAATTCCGGGTTACATGCCGTGGTACCTCAATATTTCGCATACTCGAGTGATACGAGTAGATGAGAGGCCCCGGATAGAGGACAAAGATACAACTCTCGAATTCCTGGTGCGTATTAATTCTCAATTACGGTTTTGTTAATTGTTATGGCATTATTTGTTTAATGTTTGTTGTTTAAAATGGAAACAGAGAAGACGAATATGGCACTTGATATCCCAAGCACAGCTAGATATCATGGGAAGGAAAAATGTTAAGGCCAATAAAAAGTTGATTGATGAATTGAACAGTATCGAAGATGTAGAAGCAGGTGCAACGTTTGGGGAACCGCTGGAGGAGGAGGAGCCAAAGAAAAAGAGGAAGAGAGTCGCCTCAAAAAAGGTATTCTGAAGGTGCATCGATGATGGACACATTTTTGTGTCCAATTTGTCTCGATTCTATATATTGATAGTGCTCATTTTTGTACTTATTATGGTGTTTTATGTGTGTGTATGTATTTTTGTCCACTAAACATTTTTGGAAAAATCGGCTCGAAAAGTTGCGCGGGGCACCCCGGAGGACAATTGCTAAACGGACCCCAGGATTGGCTAAGGAGCACCCAGGCTATGTATAGCCCAAACTTGTCCGCAACACCCACTTTTGTCCATAGCACCCAAGTCAGATGATAAAGGCACCCCTACTCTGGATTAGGGGCAACCATCTTCATTATTTGAATTCTGGTTTTTGGCGGGAAAGTTAACTATCATACATGCAAATTTAGGGTTGAGGTTTTAATCGCGTTTTGAGGAGATTCAATGGCTGAAACTTATGGCAAGCATCTGTTAGAGCAAAACAGGGATACTAGGAGTGATTTCGTCGATTAAAAGTGGCTAGAAATCGAGTTAGAAGGAAACAGAAGTGTGAACTTTTCACGGGTATTTCAGGCGAGAGATGGTGAATTTGTTGCCGGATTCAATAGATGTCGTGGATTGGATATGTCTTGCTAGGCCCAAACAGGGTTGGTAATCACTTCAGATTCGGCAAATCAGGGTTTAATTCGTGGGTCAAGCAAAACAGGGGAGTGAGTTTGCACGGGTCTCTGCATGATTTATTTTTGGAATTCCAGAGATACTAAAGGCGAGATATTCTGTCCAAAGATACTTATCTATCTAAGGAAGAGTTTGGGATGGGTTGTACGGTTCAGAAACGTGTAAATAAGTCGGCAGAGAGATTATTGCCGTGACTTGCACGGAAAGGAAGAGAAGAATTTTAGTCGGGATTTTTAGGTTTCCGAGGGATATAAAAGGCGTTGTCGAGTTTCAGGGGGAGGTATGAAAGTTTCGGAGAAGTTAGGGGAAGTTTAGAACACCACGGAGATCAACATGAGGAGTTGCAGGAAATCGAGATCTGCTGGTGTAGAAGGAAGAACACGAAGAACATTAGACTCCTCAGGACAGTCTTTTATTCTATAACATACACCTTCTATTGTTTCCTGTAACAGTTTATTGCAACAGTTCTCTGTAACAGTCAGTTTGTAACGCCCATTAACCGTTGCAAATTGTCTGCTTAACTAGTTTTCTCTTTTTTTCACTCTTTTGAGCTATGAACACCTATTTTGAGTATGTGAATAATATTAGGGGCTAAACCCCTTAGCCGAGGCGATGGAGGAAGTCATTGTTCCATGAAAAGTGGTATATTTCTATTTTAATTAATTCTTGCAATTTCTTTTATGATTATTTGCATGGAACTAATATTGGAAAATTGATTTTTATTGAATGATTGTGATCCGTTTTGATGGATCATGCTTAGTTTAAGACTTTTGATGTTTCATGCTTGATGTATACAATTGTTACTTCAAAAATCTACTAGAGGCAATAAATTAGAATCACTTTAAACGCAAAGAATTGCATGAATATTGATTAGATTAAATCACTTAATTGGTCAATGGTGGAATCCTGAGTCTCGGTGCTTTTTATAATCTTGATAACAACTTCATCTTGAGTTTTTATTTTAATTTAAGTCTAAAACAAATCTTCACAAGTCTGAGTGAACGACAACTTTACTACCACTTTATACAACAACATAAAAGCCACATCAATTTTTGGCGCCGCCGACGCGGATTTGTGTTTAGGTTAGGGTTTTAGATTTATTTTAGGTTTTGTTTTTGTTTTTAGTTTTATTTTTCTTGTTCTATTTTATATTTTTGGGTATTTGTCTATTTATTGCAGGTTTTGAATCAAAAAGAAATTGGAGACTAAAGACCTTGGGGATTGAAACAAGAGACAAAGCGAAAAGAACTGAAAAGAAGACAATTTTATTTTTGTTTAATTTTTAGGATTTTTTTTATTTTTTCCTTTTTTAGAAAAAAACTGTATTAGGGTTTATTTTTAATTTTTGTAATTTTTCTTTTCTTTTTGGACACTTTGGACTTTAAACTTTGGGACATTATTTTAAACCCTACGGAAGGGTGGTTTAAATATAAATTGTGTGCAGAGAAGGACGGCGATTACGATATCGCCTTGGCCCCTCGGGTTCGTACATGACATAGGAGTCGTGGACCGAGTCGATTACAACCGATTCATCCCCCGTATGGAATGGGAGGTAAGATTCTAAACACCCGCGAATCTCCTGTCAGCGGGTTTACTGTATTCCTTCGATTGCATATATGATGAGGACTTGAAAACGGCTACTTTAATTTCCTAGTAAAGGGCAAGGACTGGCCATACAAGATAAGGGTTCGGATATCATCACCGTTCTCTTCTTGCCCGCCTTAGGAAAACGAAACCAAACGCGAACCTAAGCCTAAAATTTTGACTAGAACGAGACCTATAGGGTAACGAGCTTAATAGGAAAGTCGTTCGAAAAATATTGGTTACTCTTTTGAGCATACTTCGAAGTTCATGATGGTTTCTGTGAGTTGAATGCGTGACTGCGCCGCCTTGTAATACCGTTGAGGCCTTGGATATCAAAGCTCCACCGAGCTTCCCTCGCCTCTATTCAACTTACTTTGACTCGGATTGATTCCAGAGGGGTTTGCTCAGACTGTAACAAGTTCATTTTCGAAAGAATAGAAGCTGGTCTAGAAACAATCTAAGTGGAGCCATCATGCTTTTTATTTGCTAGAAATCAATAGGTTTGATTTGGTTGAGTCAACCTTGCTTTGTGATTGAATAGAATCACATTCCTTATTCTTTTGCATGCCTGAACGTAAAAGAGATGCCCTAGGTAGATTTGTTAAAGAGAAACCTAGTAGTTCTAAGCGTCTCGATTACCTCAATTTAGAAAGTCTGATTCTTGAAGATTCCGTTTTTGAACGTCCGTTGAGGAGAAAATCCCTGATATTCCAATAGTGCCAGAAATGGCAACTTTGAAAGCTTTATTGAACCCTACTAGGATTACTCGTCCCTCTTGTATCAGGTTAGCTGAAACTGAAGAAAATTATGAACTTAGGCCTGGGACCCTACAGATGCTCCCAATATTTTTAGGGAAAGAAAATGAAACCCATACTTCTATGTTAGGGACTTTGAGGAAATCTGTAGTACTCTAAAGATTAGAGACCTTGATTATGATGCTTTGAAACTTAGGTTATTCCCTTTTTCCCTAAAAGATAAAGCCAAATCGTGGCTATATAGTTTGGCTTCCGGTTCAATCTAAACTTATGAACAACTTACATCTGCCTTTTTGAACAAGTTTTTCCCCAGGCACAAAACATCGTCTATTAGGACGCAAATCTGCACATTTTCTCAACATGGGGGAGAATCTTTGTATAGGTATTTGGAAAGGTTCAATGATCTATTACCCCAATGTCCTCATCATGGTTTAGAAAAGGTTAGGCTAGTTCAGATACTCTATGAGGGTTTAGATTATCCCACTACAACCACAGTAGAATCCATGTGTACATGTGGGTTTGAAAACCAAACTGTTGATGCAGCGATAGATTATTTGCATGAAACCGCCGAAAAGACCCAACAATGGGAATATAGTAGGGAACCCAAGAAAACAATTCTTCTAGGTAGAGGAAACGTTAATAGGGTAGAAGGAGACTATGAATCAGATGCCAAAATTGCAGCAATAGCTAAAAGGTTAGAATCTTTAGAATTGGGTCACACTAGTAGTACAGTAGAGCCTTTTTGGGAAGGCCATACTATTGAAGAGAAAGCCAATGCTATTTATAATAATAACACTAGATTTGATAACCGTCAAAAGTTTGATCCATATTCAGAAACCTATAATATCCTGGTTGGAGAAACCATCTGAACCTCTCATGGTCTAAGGACCAGAATCAAGGTCAGTTTAGTAATTCTAATGTTCCCCCAGGTTTTGGCTATACCAAGAATACTTCAGGATCAGCTCAGTTTCAGAATCAGTCTGATAAGAAAATTTTAAGTCTAGAGGAAACTCTCACCTCGTTTATTCAAAATACTGAAAATATGCGTCAATTGCTTTCACAAAGCATAGAAGCTAGTAACAGGATAGGGCAAGAAAAAAGTCAAGTTATTTCCGAGTTAAAAACCCAGGTTAGTTTGATAAATGAGTCTTTGAGAGAAAAAGGTAGGTTTCCAAGTCAAACACAACCCAATCCTAGAGGAGTTCATGAAGTAGGTACAAAATCATCACATCAGTTGAATGCTGTTAGAACCTTTAGGAGTGGTAGAGTAGTAGACAATCAGGTAATCATGCCCGATAGTGAGCATATTGTAGTTCACCCCTAAGGACCAACCATAGCTGAAGAGACTGATAAAGTTTATGATGATGCCAATTTGGCTCCTGAGAGGCCCTATTTTATGCCTAGAGCCCAATTTCCACAGCTATTAGTTTCAACAAAGAGTGAATTCAACTTTAATGACATAATGGAGGTTTTTAGGAAAGTTACCATAAACCTTCTGTTACTAGAGGCAATTCGGCAACTACCGGCTTATGCCAAGTTCCTTAAGGATATGTGTACGCGAAAGCGAAAGCTTAGTGTCCCTAAAAAAGCCTTTTTAGCTAGTCATGTAAGTTCGATCATTCAGAACCCCACAACTCCTAAGTATAAAGACCCAGGTGCACCTACCATTGCTTGTACGATAGGAAAACACAGGGTAGACAAAGCTTTACTTGACTTAGGAGCCAGTGTGAACTTACTCCCATACCATGTGTACTTAAAGCTCGGGCTCAGTGAATTGAAACCTACCAAGATAACATTGCAGTTAGCTGATAGGTCTGTCAAAATTCATCGTGGAGTGATAAAAGATGTTCTTATCGAGGTCGACAAGTTTATTTATCCTGTGGATTTCGTGGTCTTAGATACCCAACTTGTCCCTGACCTAGAGACCAAATACCTATGATTTTAGGTCGCCCATTTTTAGCTACGTCTAATGCGATCATAAATTGTCGAAATGGTATTATGAATCTATCTTTTGGTAATATGACTATTGAGTTGAATATTTTTAATGTCAATAAGATACATTCTGAGCTAGATGACACATGCATTGAAGAGGTGAACATGATAGGAACCTTAATTCATGAGTCATTACCAAACCTCATATCAGAAGATCCATTAGAGAGTTGTCTAGCCCACTTTAACATGGATTTCGACGAAGATAAGAACATTGAACAAGTGAATGTTATGTTGGATTCTATTCCTATGTTAGATACTGATAAATGGAAAGCTATGTTCGAACCATTACTAGCTTTTGAGTCTAACTTAATCCCTTGTTTAGAAGAGCCTCCTAAGTTGGACCCTAAATATGCATTCTTAGGGCCATCTAAGACTTTGCCTGTGATTATAGCATCCGATCAGGACAGCAGGCCAGAAATCGTGCTTCAAGACAATAAGGAAACTCTAGGGTTTACCATACAGGATATGAAACATATAAGTCCTACAGCTAGTATACCTCAAAAGAATTTAGAGGATGAACCACCTGATTATAACTCAGAGAAAGCAATTGACCTTTTTCAGAAACCCGATGGTCTAGAAATTAGGAATATTGTGACTAGTCTATCTAGAGACACCCAAAATTCTAAGTTTGGGGGTAGTGATCGTCAATTGTCCCTAGTAGAAGTCCCTAACTTGGGACTCGATCCTAGTGCTTATGAGGTATCACTTGAGTCTATTCAGACTCCACAGCCCCTCTAATACTGTTCAGGAGGAAATCCAGATATTAAAGTCTCGTTGTTCGGATGAATCTGTTTTTCAAGACACTCATATGAAGCCCAATTGGGTGCCCCAAATAAATCCAGTTTTCTTGCAAGAAACTTTCAATGAGGTTGTGCTCCTTATGTTATTTTTTCTGATCCTGTGCAGTTGTTTGGCAGTTTTATTTGGTTTTGATGACCCACAGTTATTTTGACTACTGATATATGATTTGAAAGGTAACTAGCCATTTTATGAAATTTGATGTCTGGATGAAGACTTTAAACTTGGCACTTCTTGGGAGGTAACCCAATCTCATGCAACACGGTAATATCTTTCCTTAACTATTTTGCTTCAAATGGTAACAGTTTCTCCTTGTTCATGTTTTTAATTTCATCTTTAGAACATTGAGGACAATGTTAGATTTAAGTTTGGGGGTATGGGAGAAACTTTTTAGTTGCATTAATAAACTCCAGAGCCTAGAAATTTATGTTTATTAAGGATCGCACTAACTAATCTAAGTGGATGGAAGCATTTTGGTTGTAGGAGTTGAGGAACCAATCTGATTAGATGGCAACATCTAAAGAGTCTATTCATAAAAGCACTGAGCTCAGTTGTTAGAAATAACATGATAGTTTCACCACATCTCGTTGAGTTCTTTTCACTTCTTTTTGATGTTGTTTTGTTTTTAAACTATGTTTCTCTAAGTGATTAGGTGGGGCTCACGATTCAAGTTGTTACCAATGCTAGGGTGAATTAGAGTGATTGAGATACCATGGAAAAAAAAAAGTTGAAAAAAAGAAAGAAAAAAAAAGAGATGAAAATAAAATAAAATTGAGACCAGACCATTTGACCAAAAGGAATAAATTCAATAAAGTCGACCACTGGTACCCTTATATATGCCAGTTGTGTTGACCTAGAGTTAGGTTATCGACCACTGGTTCCCTTGTATATGCCAGTGTGTTGATATTAGTCAGACTAGTACCTCAATCCATTAGGATATGTTCATTTTGGCGGAGGCCTTCAGACAGATATGGGAAACGCTGTTCACTTAGTAAACATCAAAACCATCTATGTTTTTCTCTATGTCCATCTTCTTGATCTATCCATGTGATTAGTTTTGACTCCGGATATTGATGTCCATAGTGCGAATATCTGAGTAGAGCTCTGTCACTTATATATGAATTTTAGTATGCTTGAGTGCAAACTTGTGTACAACAATTGGAATTTCGCATCAGGGTACTTCCTCTTGTAGTCAATAAGTATGTCAACCAAGGAGATTCTTCAGTGCCTTCCAAGGTTTAGCGTAGATAGCTAGGGTCTGGAGTAAAGGTTTTGTGGGTATATCTCTGGTAAGCCCTCCCGAGACTATAACTCGGCCACTAAGGCCACCTAGGGGTTTAAAGGCTTATTGCTTACGCTAAATGCAATCGACGATGCCTACGACAGTGAGTTAGGATTTTATTTATTTCCGTTTTGCTCGAGGACTAGCAAATAATAAGTTTGGGGGTATTTGATGGACACATTTTTGTGTCCAATTTGTCTTGATTCTATATATTGATAGTGCTCATTTTTGTACTTATTATGGTGTATTATGTGTGTAGGTATTTTTGTCCAATAAACATTTTTGGAAAAATCGGCTCGAAAAATTGCGTGGGGCACCCCAGAGGACAATTGCTAAACGGACCCCAGGATTGGATAAGGAGCACCCAGGCTATGTATAGCCCAAACTTGGCCGCAGCACCCAAGTCAGATGATAAAGGCACCCCTACTCTGGATTAGGGGCAACCATATTCATTATTTGAATTCTTGTTTTTGGCGGGAAAATTAACTATCATACATGCAGATTTAGGGTTGAGGTTTTAATCGTGTTTTGAGGAGATTCAATGGCTGAAACTTATGGCAAGCATATGTTAGAGCAAAACAGGGATACTAGGAGTGATTTCGTCGATTAAAAGTGGCTAGAAATCGAGTTAGAAGGAAACAGAAGTGTGAACTTTTCACGGGTATTTCAGGCGAGAGATGGTGAATTTGTTGCCGGATTCAATAGATGTCGTGGATTGGATATGTCTTGCTAGGCCCAAACAGGGTTGGTAATCACTTCAGATTCGGCAAATCAGGGTTTAATTCGTGGGTCAAGCAAAACAGGGGAGTGAGTTTGCACGGGTCTCTGCATGATTTATTTTTGGAATTCCAGAGATACTAAAGGCGAGATATTCTGTCCAAAGATACTTATCTATCTAAGGAAGAGTTTGGGATGGGTTGTACGGTTCAGAAACGTGTAAATAAGTCGGCAGAGAGATTATTGCCGTGACTTGCACGGAAAGGAAGAGAAGAATTTTAGTCGGGATTTTTAGGTTTCCGAGGGATATAAAAGGCGTTGTCGAGTTTCAGGGGGAGGTATGAAAGTTTCGGAGAAGTTAGGGGAAGTTTAGAACACCACGGAGATCAACATGAGGAGTTGCAGGAAATCGAGATCTGCTGGTGTAGAAGGAAGAACACGAAGAACATTAGACTCCTCAGGACAGTCTTTTATTCTATAACATACACCTTCTATTGTTTCCTGTAACAGTTTATTGCAACAGTTCTCTGTAACAGTCAGTTTGTAACGCCCATTAACCGTTGCAAATTGTCTGCTTAACTAGTTTTCTCTTTTTTTCACTCTTTTGAGCTATGAACACCTATTTTGAGTATGTGAATAATATTAGGGGCTAAACCCCTTAGCCGAGGCGATGGAGGAAGTCATTGTTCCATGAAAAGTGGTATATTTCTATTTTAATTAATTCTTGCAATTTCTTTTATGATTATTTGCATGGAACTAATATTGGAAAATTGATTTTTATTGAATGATTGTGATCCGTTTTGATGGAGCATGCTTAGTTTAAGACTTTTGATGTTTCATGCTTGATGTATACAATTGTTACTTCAAAAATCTACTAGAGGCAATAAATTAGAATCACTTTAAACGCAAAGAATTGCATGAATATTGATTAGATTAAATCACTTAATTGGTCAATGGTGGAATCCTGAGTCTCGGTGCTTTTTATAATCTTGATAACAACTTCATCTTGAGTTTTTATTTTAATTTAAGTCTAAAACAAATCTTCACAAGTCTGAGTGAACGACAACTTTACTACCACTTTCTACAACAACATAAAAACCACATCAATCGAGCAGTGCCCCAATTGCTAAACGAGGACGAGGTGGTCGTGGTCGTGGAAGTGGTCGTGGATGTGGTCGTGGTGGAGGTGTTGATGAATGAATGGTTTCAAACTTATGTCTTTAACTATGGATAATTATGGTGTCAAACCTTATGTCTTAAACTTATTGTCGAATTATGTTTGGTTATATTCCTAGTTTATGAATGACTGAATCTGGTTTCTTTTGAAAATTATTTGTGTTTTTCTAAGACGCGACAAAAGAACCAACTACAATGTGTGTGTGCAAAAAATGCATGATTCTGGAAGTTTTTTCTGCCACAATCGGTTTACATTTACCTGTATAAAATACGATTCTGACAATTCTCCAGGGGTACAATTTCAGAATCGGGTTTTGAAGTTGCACCACATAGACCGATTCTGAAAATTTTGTTCACCTGGTTTTTAAGTCTGCAGAATCGGTTTATAAGGATACTTTTAAAATCCGATTCTGACAAAACAAAAAAGTCTAGAGTTTGAAAATCAGTTTATGTGGGCATCCCATGTTATCCGATTCTAGTGAGGAAAAGTGACAATGTTCCTATATCTTTTTTTTTTGCCAAGAACCGGATTACAAGTGACCTATTAAAAACCGATTATTGAGAGGCAGATTTTGACAACCTTTATAATCGGTCTATGTTGGCATCACATGTAATCCGATTCTTGCAAGGAAAAGTGGCATTTCTTCTGTAACTTTTTTTGCCAGGAATCGGATTACAAGTGACATATTAAAAACCGATTATTGAGAGGCACATTTTTTATGATTTTGCAAGGACGCACGCGGACAATGTGGACATACCTAAACTCCGATTGTTTGAATTGAATTTGAAAAAAATAGCCGTTGAGTCTTTATCTACACAAAGACAACCTCTTTGAGGCACTCCCACATCACACACTTAGCCTAGAAAATGGAGTGGGATCCGAAAGTAGACGTGAATGGGAACCGTATGAAGATTTGTGTCTCGTTAAATCGTTTGCTAATACGTTCCGTGAACGTCCGAATGAAATCTATTCAATGTTTTGGAAGAGAGTTACATAGTTCTTTTACGGGCGTACCGGGAATCCCAATAACCGCAAATGGAGAGACTTGGCATTTCGATTCAACTACATAAAAAGTGCAACGCGAGAGTATGTTAAAGTTAGAAATATGGTGTAACAACATCATCCACAAGCTCCTTTTAGGAAAAAAGTGAGCAATTCGATAATATTTATACTTATGTCATCGTTAGAAGTTCGCATACTAGCATTTACGAATTCACTAAATTTCAGCTGGAACGTTTCAATGGGCTATGGAGAATTCGTAATGGGGAAACTAAGTTCATTCACCACAAAGAATATACGACGTTGTACCGACATGCTCGGAGGTTCATTGACGAACATTTGATGTGTCAAATTCTAGAATACCCACACTGAATCCTATATATGTAATTTCCTAAACTATGTAATGCATATTTTGTTTCTGAAAGTAAGGTATAATCGGATTATGTGGGCATATATAAACACCGATTCCAACAATCAGTTTATTTTGGTATTCAAAAAATCCGATTATGAGTTTACTTCATCCTTTGAAAAAACTCAACCCAGAATCGGTTTACAACTGCACTAACATCCACCGATTCTGGATCGAGTTTTGAAAAAAAATTTAAATTTTTTCAAGTTTTTGATGATGAATTAATGGTAGTTGATTTCAGGGTTAACTTGATTAAACATCATTTAATCTTCCAAATAAGCACTAATTAATCAGGGTAGTTTTGCCATTTAGTAACATAATTGGATAAGGGGTTATCCATTTTACTTCAAATTATTCTTTTTTGTCTTGTAGTCGTAAGCCCAAATTAATCACAATAGACCCCAATTTAGCCTAGTAAACAATATTAAGAAAAAAGAAGTTGAAATCAGTCATTTGGATGTACTTAACTTATTTATTTTATTCCCATAGATATTTTTTTATCATGTGTTTTGAATCCCATCACAGTATTAAATTTATATGTTCGGGTTACCTCAAATTATGTGTCTCCAGCTTGCCGGAACCGATTACAAGCTGATCAAGAGTGATGTACACCTGTCACGGTTGGACGAGAAAAATCTGAAACAAATAATTGAAGCAAAGGAAAACTATAATCAGGTTCTAAAGGTATTACTAAAGACGACAACTTTCTTATCCGAACGAGTGTTAGTGGAAGAAGACCTTCTTGCAAATGAACGTAATCACACGATTAATTAATTAATTTAATTGTTGTTTTATATGTGAATAGAAACTCGTGTACGTTTGCATTAATCAATCAATAGTAATGCACTCACACCAAATGCCATTAGCAATAATCTTTTCTTGTTTTCTATCTTTTTTATAAAAGGGAAGCATGGATTTGGATTAATCGTATACAGCCAAATGACCCCCATGGACTTTAGAACCCTTTCTGATCTTATTTATTAATTAGGATTAGTTTAACAAATTGTAATAAATTAATGAATAAAGTGAATTTGTGTACTATTTTCTCTTAATTGTTAGCTTTGTAAAGATGCATTGGGCCAGTTTTTCTGAAATAAGTATGAAGTTTAAGCGCGTCCAATAAGATTTTGTAAGATAAAAAAAAATGTCTTCGTCCTTTGGAAGAAATGGAGCAAAAAATTCTCAATTTTTAATCTTTGAAGAAACTAAAATGAATGAACATTCGGATCACACTGTTCTACAAACTAAATTGTATATTGGACTTGGATAAGAAAAAATCGAGATCAATATGTTTTTAATCAAAATATGAAATATCATGTGAAATTATATTTTAAATTTATAAGTATCTAGATAATCTTTTGACTCCAAAATTAAAATAATCAAATACGAAATATTTACATAATTCGAAAATTTTCTGCATAATATGTTGTATTAATAAAACGTAACATTTTCTTTTTCTTTTTTATATGATGAAAAAAATCAATATATTTCCTACAATGGAAATTGTAAATAATTTAAATGAATACCTCTTAGCAATTATAAAATGTTAGTATGCATAAATATTTTTAACCGGAAAAGATAGAATTTGAATGTCATAACATGATGTGGAGTTGATGACATTCGTGAATTTTATTATTGACTTTCTATTTCGTTTATTCCACAAATTACCCACCCTTTATTCCTTATCTTTATTAAAAGTTGCCTCTTTTGCCTCCCTATTTACTATTTATCTCTTATTCATCTTCATGTTAGCATTGAGAAGAAAATGATTAAGTTTATGAGGAACTTTTTACGGCAGTGGACGGTAAGAAGAAAATATTTTGAATAGGCTGGCCTAAAGTTTTTTACCTAAGAGCATCACCTACGGGTACCCTTACTTTGACACTAACTCCTTCGTTTCGAAGGAAAACTAGTTCAATTGAAGGAGCGAAGCCCTTATGGGAAAAATGGAAATGGAACACTAAACGGCTAACAATCTCCTATTTACTTTAAAAAAATCAAAATTTTATAATAAAATAGAAATCGGAGGGAAAATTTTGTACTTAAAAATGATTAAATTAACTAATCTAAACATACACGGGGATAGTCCCCGTGTGAAACTAAAAAGCCATCCAGATGGGATCCGTCCAGTGCAAGTTTTTCTGATACACGAGGGACTGTCCTCCGTGTAGCTTTCTTTTCACTACACGGGGGACAGTTCCCCGTGTAGTGATACACTACCAATCATCCGTTCAAGCGAACGAGTGTATGAACGACTTGGAGGTGGAAGTGGGCTGAAAGACCCCCATAGTAGCCTTTAGTATGCTCTAATTCGTAGTCACTCATTCAAAATGAAAGAGTGACACTACCCATAGGATTTTCTATAAGGAAAGTGGTGGTTTGGGTGTTATAAGCCTAAGAATTACTAACAAGGCTCTGTTGGTGAAATGGTTCTACCGTTACTTTAAAACTGACACTGCGCTGTGGAGACATAGCATACAACAGAAACATAATATGCCTAAAGATGTTGAACTACTGTATCGAGTATTTTACCGGAAATGCAACAATATATCACTTTCAATCTAAAAAATGGACGAAGAATATTATTTTTGCATGATAAATGGTCGACCATAGGAGTTTTGAAGGACTTGTTTCGGGTGATATTTAAGGCAGTTAAAGACAAGCATATGGTTATCGCTGGTGCAGTAAAAGGGGGGAGGTGGATCTGCAATTTCAGGAAGACTCATTTGAACACGGATGAATAGCTATAATGGGACTTGTTGAGGAGTGACCTGGGGTCAGTTTCTGAGTTGATAGAAGACGAAGATGAAGTCGATGTTATGCAAGATTTTAGCACCAAAAAAAGCTTTAAATTGTTGTTACGAGAAGCACAGAAGTCAATTTTGCCGGCTACCTTTGGAGAAAAAGAGATACCTAACAAAGTAAGTTTTATTCTATGCGCAGTGTTTCACTACTCTCTTCCTAGGAGGGTCATGTTGCGACACATAGGAATTAATACTGCCACTGAAGGTTGTCCTCTCTGCAATTTAGAAAATGTGACTGCAGACCACTTAATCTTCACTGTACTTACTCCTTCACATTGTGGGACTACTTCATCAAGGAATTCCATATCTCTTGGCCTCTGCCAGAGATAGTGCTTAAGCTCTTTGATGCTTGGGAAGTTAACTTTCTAACTAGGGCAGGGATATCTTCCATCACGCAGTCACTTGAAATTTATGGAGGAAAGAATTAATCGGGTATTTGGTTCTTGAGCTAAAGGCATAAAGGAGATCAAAATGCTGGTTAAACAAAGTGTTGTTCTTTGGATCTGCTAACTGGATACCTTTAAGTTTATCCCCTCTAGTCAAATAACTAGGAGATGATTCTCCATATGTAATGTTCGTCTGTCACTTGGCCTTTGGCCTTTTTTCCTCTTCGATATAAACTGTCTTTCTTCAAAAAAAAGAAAAAAAAATTATTCTCCAAAACAATCAAATTATTTTGAAAACCTATTTAAAATAATTCCAAAATTTTCCGACAGATAATGGACAGTGTAACTTAAATTTACGGTAATGCTTTTTTAAAAAAAAAAAAAAATTCTTTTCACTTTTAGACTCCATAAATAAAAATAAATAAATAATATTTGATTAGTTTTATGGTTCTTCAAATCGAGATTTATGACATGTTGAATAGGCGTCCGAGTCTTACTGTATTTTAGGATCGAAGAACAAAGCACAAAAGTAAGTAATGGTTTTACGATGAAGAGTTTTATCCGCTGAATCTCTAATGGTTAGTCAGCCACTCAAAACCATCAATAAATGTAAATCTTAAAAATATATTTATTTATTTATTTATTGCACTGAACCATTTCACGCTTTATTTTTGTTTAAGCAAATGTGAAATGCTGAAGTTATTTTTCTAGGCACGGTTCCATCTTGAATTCTAGTTTTGAGATCTTTTATTTATTTTGCAATCATTCAAATTATAACATGCATCACCAAATTAGCATGCAAATTAGTATACAAAAATTAAAATAGAAGTTCAAAATTACATCATAATTTGCGCAAGTATGCTTCAAAAATAAAATAAAATAATAATAATAATAATAATGCGCAGACAAAACAAATTTAAGAAACATAAAAACAATAATCAGTGAGCAGAACGATGAATTTGTTTGCAAAGCAAAGGAAAATCAGGCAATCATTCAATTATAATTGAGAAATTAAGAACACCATGAGGGGAGGTTTTATGATTTTATCCACAAAATGAACCAATAATTGATCTCTTTAAGATTTTCTTAATGAACTCATGAAAAGGGAAAATTAATAAAAAAAATAAGGAGAAAGATAGCAAATGGGGTTTGGCTAAGTGGGTCAAGTGGTAGGAAAGAACACCAAAAACTGTAAACAACACCACAGCCATGGTTAACACCTAATCAAAGAACCCTGATTTTGGGCATACCAAAATCTTCTTAGGCATACAAAGCACCAGTCCTAACTTGGCTGACCTTATAAGGGGTACCCTATGGGGGTGGTTCAATTACCTATATGCCTTTAAATCCTTTAAATTACTACTAATCTATCCCTAACCCTAATACAAAACCTATAATCAACTACACCTAAAATCAGTTTCATTCACCTTCTTCTTCTTCCTCTCCACAGCCGAACTCATTCACCCTTCCCTTTATTTTTTTTCATCGCGGAAATTTAATCGTCGATTCGTGAAAATTTAGTCGACGATTAAACTCATCTATATAATGGGTCGTCGTAAGCCAGTATCTCGTTCAAATCGATCGACTCAACAACACATTGAAGAAGAAGAAGATTTAGAGAGTGAAGAACAAACTCAAAATCAACCACAAAATCAACCGGAAGAAGAGATTGAAGAAGAACCAACTCCGGAAATGAGAATAAGAAGGTTAGTTCTACAAACCCATCTCGTATTTGATGTTTTAGATTGGTTTGGTCGATTTAATTCGTCAAAATCATGTTTCTGCGGCGGTTACAGGGTATGGTTCGGCGCAAAACAAATCTTAGATGTGCGCCGAGCTGTTCTTGAAACTGAACCCTGAAAGTGCATATGAACGACTCGGCGTATATCTGAAATCCGTTTTGAGCCGAACTTAGTGACACAGAGACTTATATTTAGGATCGGCTTATTCAATGGTGTTAGTTTTGTGCCGAATATGTTTTGTGAATTTCAGAAATTTTGCATGTGCGTAGGATCGGCTTGTATGGTAGTATTAGTTTTGTGCCGAATAAATGTTGTTCGGCTTACTATGAAACTTTCATATAAGCCGAACTAGTGTCTAGCAAAAGGGTTGGAATTGGAAATTATAGGTTCGGCGCATGCAGTAAACAGATTCAGTAAGCCGAACCGTTCATCAATTGGTAGATTCGGCTCATAGATGTGAGCCGAACCTCAACCTGTTTCGCCGAACCATAATTCAAAAAACCTAACTTTTGATAATTGAGAGCTATAGAAGTGAGATTAAATATAGGATATAAGTGTACCTGTGTATTAGAAGCATTGGGTTCCTCATCAATGTCTTCATCATCAGGATTTGGCTCATAAAAATCATCATCTTGAGTTTGTGTTTGAGTTTGAGCTTGAGTTTGAGTGGGTGTAAAATCATTCTCATAATCTAAGAAATCAGCCATTTCTGGATCATTGTTGTAGTTGATATGTATTTTCCTAGGTTTTTTAGATAAATGATGACCCTCCTCATCCTCCATTGAATCAAGAATTAGAATTTTCTCACTTTCTCCTTCTCTTTCTCTCCTTCTTAACCAAACCAAAACTTTGATTTTTTTTTCCTCAAATTTTTCATCTAAACAACTCTTATAATTCTGAAAATTATTTTAATCACTAAACAAAATATTTAATCACTAATCAAGATTATTAACACTAATACGTAAAGGGCAGATTTGCCATTAAAAAAAATTTGGGTTAAGGGGTTATCTGATTTTGCTATTTCACAACCTTTTTTGTCTTCATTCAGGATGTCTTGGAAGATTTTGGTATGCCCAAAATTATAGTTCTAATCAAAGAAAAGAACATAACTAAATAAGAATTAGAAGAAGCCCAAGGCAGGGCAAGATTAGTGAAATACAGAACTGGGCCAACTGGCTTTTGGCTAAGTTGACGGGTCAATAACAAGAAAACAGCCAGTGACGCAATACCGCACCGCACCCTTCCTACTTTCTTTTCACCTCACCTTTGACACCCACACCACACGCCCCTCTTTTCATCGGGTCCCTCCCTCTACTGCTGTTATTGTCTTTAGTCCTTCACTGGATTGCACCACTCTTGAGTTGCATCCGTCGCTTGGCTCTTAATAGACTTTGCATTTGGCAATATCTCAAGGTTTAGGGACAGTTTTCTGATGTCGGTTGGTGCTGGTTGGGATCGCCTCCCAGTGATTAGGTCTTAGGCGTCCGTGGAGGGAGGGTTGATAATGTTCGAAGAGTCGGCTTTTTTGGCCCGGTCTGCCGACCATAGTTGCTCCATTCTTGCTACAGTTTTGCAGTTTCAGAAAGCCAAGCTGGTGTGTGTGTGTGGTGGATAATGTTAGAGGTACAGTACTTTGGCACTGAAAAAGAAAAACATACATGCATTTCTCCGCATAATGAAATGTTTTCTAAATTTTAATCATGCAGACAAATGCTGCAGTCATCAAATTACAGCCAATTTGATTAGGCTTTCGAACACAAGAAAAAAATTATTGGCAAAATTATTAAGTTCGTGGTGGGGAATCAAATCCAAACAAAAACAACACAAATGTTAATTAAGATACTCTACAAAAAAGTGATTTAAGTTATTCACATTTTGATGCTCTCTAATAAGATTTGTCACTTTCATGCCCAACCCAACTACAATATTATTGCATATCCTTAATTTTTCCTGTAATTTACATAATCTTTGCATAGTTGCCCATAGAAAGTTAGAAGAAACCTACTAATCTTCTTCACCACTGTCAATATAGTTATAGCCGACGTTCGCAAACTCCTCCTTGTTCTACTTTTTTTACTTGTCACATCAGTTAAAGAAAGTAAAAGCGAACTAACTCCGATAATAAAATCATTTTACTAAGCAAGATATTACGTAATTCCCTTTATACAATAGAATAGATATTACGTAATCGAATTCTGTGTGGATTATGAAAGTTAGGTTGATATATAGCTAAACATGAAACTGGGAAATTATAAGTTAATTGAATTTTTGTGTTCAGTGTTTGGTGGTAGTTGAGTCACCACCATCAACAAATCTAAATTTTTCTAATTGTAAAAAAAACAGACTTCCTACAACAACAGTCTCTTTTGTTTGCTATATGTCACAACTCAGTGTTGGCCTTAAAAAGTTGATGGATCCATCAGCAAATGCTCAGCTCAGCCTTAAAAAAGAAAGCAAGATAAAACAAAACATAAAAGAAGGACCTGTTTTTAGATTGACTTCTGGAAATTTCATTCTAATTCTTGCAAAAAAGGGTTATGTGACTTATGTTGTATGATACTGGTACATGAGCAATACTAGCTAATCCACAGAAATATAATCCAGACCAAGACAAACAGATAAACACACAGAATGTAATGAAAATACTCTAAATTTAGCATCATTATATGAAATCTCTTTGCCTGTCTCTCGTATATGATGACCATTTATGTATGTGTTTTGTGCATGATGGCATCTGATACTGGGTGGAGCGGATGATGGCATCTTATTATCCTGGTGTGAATAAATACTACTAAATATATGAGGTACATGAAACTTCTAATGAAGTGAATGTCTGCTCTTTAAGAAACTCTTTCTACTGTTATTCTACTTGCTCAACATGGCCCACTACTACTCTCTTTAACTTTTTTCCTACTATAAACACCTTCACTTATCTTGCTTTCCCTCTGCTTCCTTCAACAACTTGAAACTCTTCTACAATTCTAAGCTTCTTTCTATTGTTCTTCACCTTCTACTGCAACAACCAATATTCCCTCCACTTCTCACTAAAAACATAAGCCGATATTCCCTCTGTAACTCACCAAACTTTAGCCATGTATTCAGGTGATGCTCCCGCGCTTGGGTTCATGACACCTACTGACAGAGCTATATACCCTGTTGACATTAGCATGATGCAAAACGATATAAATATACCCACCACAAATTTCAGTGGTTATTCAGGGCTTTTACACTACTCTCAGACTCAAAATTTCCCTACAGTTTATGAATTTGGTCCGCAGTTTTCATGTCTTAGCAACACTTCTTCAGCTTCTGATGAGGCAGAAGAACTGCAGCTAAGAGTCATCGATGAAAGGAAACGAAGAAGAATGATATCAAACAGGGAATCTGCTCGTCGGTCAAGAATGCGCAAACAGAAACATTTAGATGAGCTTTGGTCACAGGTCGTTCGGCTCCGGAATGAAAACCGCGAACTCATCAACAAATTAAATCATGTCTTGGAGTGTCACGAGAACATTCTTCAAGAGAATACTCACCTTAGGAAAGATGCTTCTGAACTCCGGACAAAGCTTGCGGAGCTGCAGCAACTTGATAAACCTTGCAAGGCTTTGAGAGAAGTTCCCTGCAACACAGCTCATCTAAGAGCTGAACCTTCAACTCAATCCATCACTAGTTCCATGGATTTACTCCATTAGATGAAACGCGTGTCTCTTTGTCCTTTCTCTCTCAGCTCCTATCTTCTTCTGTTAAGTATTAAAAAATTACTAATCCACCTTTGTCTTCAATTGAGCTGCATCGACATGTAAAGAGACTTCTTAATAACAAATTTTAGGATTTTCATTTTAATGAACAATTGTTATAATAGAGGTATTGCAAGTACATCCATGATTAAACTCCAGTACACTTATTCTGGGTTTCAGAATTCATACACAATTTCTATCGGCTAGTAAAGCAAAATGTACACCAATAATGTCTGCAAACTGCTCCAAGAAATTAGTGACTCCATGACTTTTCAAACATCAATCATTATGAAGAACCCCACCAGCCTTGATCAATAAAGGCCTCACCTGAAAAATGGATAATAAGCAAAAGCTGCATGAAAGAAAAAAGCTTCCAAAATGAAATTTTTATTTTTATATATAATAAAAAAGAGGTTATAAGTTCATCGGGTGGCTACACAGGAGATGAGAAATTCAGTAGTGGCCCTGCTTGAGGGGTTTGGGGGCTACAGTTGCAACTAGGAAGCTTCTCATGGCCCCATCAAAATTCTATCAACAAGCATAATAAGAAAAATATTTGAAAAGGCTCTCCACTCAGAGAACCTAAGTACTGTTCCCACTTTTTAGTGGGAAAACTGATGCAAGCTCAAATTTGGTTCCTCCTGAACTCAAAACTTCTTTTCTTAGTTTCAAACACATCATGACATAAAATTGTAAATGCAGTTTAATGTTAGGAACGAAAAGTAAAATAAAGCAAGATTAAATGTAATATAGCCATCAGTTTATGCAAAGTTTTTGGAAGTTAATTCACCTTATATATTATTACAATCCGTTGAAGCCTGGAGGTCCCAAGCCTGGATAAGGGTAGAATGGTGCGCTAAATTGGTACTCAATTACATCTGTCATGCCTTGCACAACATTGATCTCAGTGAAGAGATAAATGTGTTTAGAAGAAGTAAACGGAGGAAGATGATTAATTCAGGCAACCACAAGTGCCGGGTGTAAGAGTTTGATGCTAAATCACTGATGATGGTTAGTCGCTACAGCAAGATGAAGCCTTGCAATAGAATAATCTGTGGATTACCTAAATAAATGTGAAAAAAGTATACTAAGCTTTAGGATGGAGGAGGTAGCTGTGAACGGTCACACTCTAATTGGAAAGGAGAAAAAACAAGCCCTTACCTAACATAAAGCATTTGTCTTATGCCTACCAATAATCTCCACAAGAACACAGCCCATCTCTAAAATGGTGGAACCTTTTATTGTCCCTCACAATTATCTGTCTCTGCATCACCTTAGAGACCAACTTGGCTGCATTATGACAATCATGACAAATACGAATATTCTTGTAAACCCGTAGTATAGAACCTTTTGTCATCTTCAAGAGCCCAAAACATATAGCAAGCTTCTCACTATGACCTCGTAATAACTCTTCCTTCTCTCCTTCATCCAACTCGTGTAACACCGAGCCTGTGTCAGGTACATATCCAATGCCACGTATTTTCTCCTCTAATTCCCTCCACATTCTATGTATCTCTTTAGATTCCGTATGTGCGTCATCACTGGCAACAAAGTTATAAACTTTTCCTCCTACTTCTATCCAACTAGAACCGGGATTATTTACCAGTCCCATCTCCCTCATCTTCTGTCTCACCTTTCTTACATCATCCCACCTGCCCGATCCTGCAAACAAGTTTGAGACTAACACATAGTGCTCAGCCTTGCCTGGCTCCAGATCTAACAACTTCTTTGAAATTTTTTCACCAAGATCCATATTTCCATAAGTTCGACAAGCACTTAGTAGTGAACCCCAAATTCCAGCATCAGGTTCATCAGGCATCTTCTCCACAAGACAGGCTGCATGGTCTAAGTGCCCAGCTCTACCCAGCATGTCAACCATGCATGCATAATGCTCTAGTTTTGGTTCTATTTTGTGTACACTCTGCATCTCTGAGAAGTACTTAAGACCCTCTTCGACCAACCCCGCATGGTTACATGCCATTAGGATACCGATAAAAGTATACCGGTCAGGCTTCAAGCCTTGTCTATGCATCACCTCAAAGATCTCAATAGCCTCTTTACCAAGTCCATGAAGTCCGTATCCTGTGACCATCACTGTCCATGAAACTGCATCTTTCTCGACTAGCCCATCAAAGGTCCTACGAGACTGCTCTATAGAACCAGTTTTTGCGTACATATCTATAATTGAACTACTGACAAATGCATCTCCAATAAGATCTGCTTTTATGGAAAAACAGTGGGCCTCTTTTCCAAGACGCAAAGCTGCTAATTGTGCACAAGCGGTCAGTATGCTCTGTATTGCCGTCTCAGAAGGTTGGACATTATGCTGTTGCATTTCACGAAAGAGATCAATGGCACTCTGTGGTAGTGCATTCTGAGAGTACCCAGCAATCATTGCATTCCATGATACCGTAGTTCTTACATCCATCTCATCGAAAAAAATCCTCGCATTCGATGCCTTCCTACATCGGATGTAAAGAGAAAGCAGCGAAACACCAATAAAAGAATCCAAATGCAACCCATTTCTTACCACAAAGCCATGAACTGCTTTACCATATTTTAGTGATTTTAGATGAGCACAAGCTAGCAGTAAGCTACCAATGGTAAACAAGTCAGGCTTTATCCCAGAATCTACCATCTGGAGAAATAATTCTACTGCATCACTTGGATCTCCATTTTGTGCACTCCCCCCAATGACTGCATTCCAAGAATTCACAGTCTTCGTCTCCATCAAATCAAAAATACTGTTTGAAGCACTCAAAGATCCACATTTAGCATAAGCAGCAATGAGAGCATTATTTACCATTTCATCACAATGAAATTCATTTCTGAAAGAGTAGCCATGCAGCTCCTTCAAGCTACACATTTCCGAATGCTCTATGCAAACTGGCAATGCATTCAAGATAGTGATCACATTCACTCCCATTTTCTCCTCCTTTTGCATTTCGCGTAGCAAATCAAAGGTTTCTTGGACATTTCCTTCTCTAGAGTAACCACCAATCATGACATTCCAAGAGACTACATTCCTCTGAACATTCTTGTCAAACAGGGCCCGAGCATTTGATATATACCCACACTTAACATACATATCAACTAAAGCATTGATCACCATTAGATCATGAAGTAACCCCAATTTTACAGCCAGCCCATGCAGTAACATCCCCATCTCCACTTTTCCCTCCTCTGCACAAACAGGAAGTACTGTCACCATAGTTGCAACATCAGGTCTCAGACCATCTTCAGATTCCAACATATTCCTAAACACATCAAAACTTTCATCCAGAAACCCATTCTCCGAATACCCGCGAATCAAAGAATTGAATGAAACCATATTCTTGTCAGGCATTTTCTCAAACACCGTAACCGCATCTTGAGTAACCCCACATTTCCCATACATGGCAATCAAAGCATTACCCACAAACAAATCTAAATCCAATCCCATCTTTATAACTAAACCATGAATTCCTTGTCCAAGTTCTACACTCGAAAGTCCCCCACAAGCTTTAATAACACACGGCATAGTAAAATTATCAGGTTTAAACTCTGACACCGTAAGCATTTCACAGAAAACTAAAACCGTATCAATCCAATGCTCATTTTTCGTATAACCACTAATAAGTGCATTCCATTGAAACAAATTCTTCTTCTGTAAGTTATCAAACACAATACGAGAATCCACTGGAGACCCACACAATGAATACATCGTAATAATACGCGTATACATAACAAAATCATTATTGAATTGAGATAATTCTGATACAAAGCTGTGAACTTTACGGCCCATTTCAATATCCTTCCTTTTCCCACAAGATTGTAATAGAGTATTAACAGCAATAGCTTGCTCATACTTTTCAGTGTGAATTTCATTGTTCTGTTGTAAAAGCAGTAATGCTTCATCGAGGTCACCAAATTCACAAAGTTGGGTGATGTTTTGAGATAATGTCAGTTGAGGATTGTGTTGTGATGATGGAGTGACTGCTGAAGCTGTTGAGCTTTTGTAATGGGTTTTAGTTGAAATGGAGAAAGAAGGTTTTGGGAGAGAGAATGAATGAAGAAGGTTCTTGGGTTTTTTTGTGTTCACATAAAGCTGCTGGTAGTTGTGAAAGCACTGGTGAGAGAGTGTTTGTGCCATCAAAGCCATTTTTTTTCTCTGTTTTGCTACCCTATTAGAATGAATTTGTGCTCAAACTCGAGTATAATAAAACCATAATTCCCTAGCTAAAATCCCTAGTAACTTATGAGTGCCTGCAGGGGCAGAGCCAAGATTCCGGAAATGGGAGTGTAAAAATTCACTTTGGGGTTGCAAAAATAAATAAATTAGGAGTGCAAAATAAGCAAAATTAAACTTTGTAAAAAGAAAAAAAAATCTACTGGGCTTAAATTAGGTTTTGGAGCCAGCTGGGCAAGGGGTGCAACTGCACACCCTTACAATGGGCTGGCTCCACCCCTGAGTGTCTGAAAATTTAAGATATACTTACACGGGAGAAAGTATACTTTAGCCGTTAATGGTTAAAGAGCCTTGGCAGATAGAAGTTGGGAGTCCTGGGTCAATACTGACTATTGGAAAACACTTGTATGAATGGGGGGAGAGGTTAAAGAACTCAAGCTAAGAGCAAAGGCTATGGAATGAGTGTTTTTAACACTCATTCACTACCAAATCGATGAGAGGCTGAGTGAGGGAGTGTTTTTCGCACCGAGGAAGAGTCTGGGTGAAAAAGTGTTTTTCACTCAAGAGGTTGATCATGTACCGATCGGGAAGAAAAATTCACACAAGAAGCTGATCAAGTGCCTCCTGGGATGAAAAATTCACTCAGGAGGCTAATCATGTGGCTCTTGGGATGGATAACTCATGTTAGAGCATTGCTCGGTCGAACTCGCATGCGTTGCTATCTCAAGCATGTTTTTCAAGTTTAGTTGTCAAAACTATATGTCTTGATTTCTAGACTACTTATAGCTAAGTCTCGGTATAGGACAATTTAGTGTAGTTGAGCTCCAGACTCCATGGTGATCATCTTACGAAGACGAAGAACTACTCAAGGGACCAGTGGAACTTCATCCGACTAAAAGGTATGTGGAGACTTGACTTATCTATCACTCAAAAGTCTATCTACTCTATCTCCTACTCTTGAGACAAAGTCGTATAAGTATGATAGTTTTCATACATACACATTTGCTATTTCGAGCCGAGTTTACTCGCCTATATTTTTCTCGAAATATGTGTTGATAAGCTTTCGCTTTAACCACTTTTCATCTTAACCCGTGACGAAAGTCATGATGACGTTTCAATCTTGAAAATAGCTTTGATGACGATAGTCGTGAATAACGATTGTTATAACATTATAGAAGAATGTTTCAATGATTGAAATGTAGAGTTGAGATTACGTAACCAACTATGGATATAAGCATATATAGTGTGTTCGCACATTAGTGTATAAATCCATGTGCCGGAAACCAAGTGTGTGCATAAGTGTGCATACGGTATTGGTGAAGGAGACGGGTTGGATATGCGTACACGTACGCGTACCAGCAAAAATTTTCGAACCGAAAATTTATGCTGAGTTTCTAAACTCAATTCATGTTGCTATGGTACACGTACCCGTACGCGTACCCAAGCTGGTTATATTTCTCGAATCGGAAGTTCATGAACTTAAACAATCAATCATTAAGGAATGCAATCTTTGCAAACCATGGCTATATTGTTCATGAACTGATTCAAGTGAATCAAACCGATTTTGTTTCAATTGTGTCTATTCATAAAGACCTAAGCAATTGAACAACTCTTCAACTAGTTCTTATGAGTCATTTGAACTAGTTATGTGAAGAAGATGAATATGGTTAATATGGAAGTACTCATATGGCTAACCATTGGTTAAATATTTGTGAACCAACTAAGTGTACACGTTTAGGTACGACTACTCAAACCTAAATGAAATACATTTCATTTGTGTGTGACAAGCTAAGTTTCGATCTAACGGTTGAAAGATATTAGCTTGGTTAAATCAGGTTTTTCATCTAACGGTGAATATTGAATGCTTTGTTACCAAGGTAACTTGGATTGTAAACCCTGATTTGAAAACTATATAAATGAGACATCTAGCAACTGGAAAAACTAATCCCCACACCTCATGTGTGATACTAGTTGGTTTTGCTAGAGTCGATTCTCCTTTAACCTTAGGTTTCTTCTCGAGACCCTGTAGGTTAACGACTGAAAGACTTCATTGGGATTGTAAAGCCAGAAGAAACTACTTCTCTTGTAGTTGAGCGATCTGATCTTGCCATTTTCTATCGTACGAGTTCAATTGAATAATTAACTTAATATTATATCTCCGATAGGGCAAGATTAAAAGAAATCACAAACATCTTCGTCTCATCGTTTGTGATTCCGCAATATCTAGTTTCGCTACCATATGATTTAGATTATTGTGAGGTGATTGATAATTCTAGGCTGTTCTTCGGGAATATAAGTCCGGGTTATCAATTGGTTTCTGTTCACCTTGATTTTATCAAAAGACAGAACAAAACTCTTAGGTTTATCTGTGGGAGACAGATTTATCTATCATCGTAGACTTTTCTGTGTGATACAAATTTGTTTATTAAAGCCTTCGACTTTGGGTCGTATCAAATCTTGGTTGTGGGTGAGATCAGCTAAGGGAATCAAGTGCGTAGTATCCTGTTGGGATCAGAGACGTAAGGAGCGCAACTGTACCTTGAATTAGTGTGATATTGATTAGGGTTCAACTACAGTCCAGACCGAAGTTAGTTTGTAGTAGGCTAGATGTAGGATCCAAATATCGCACAATAATAAGATCTCGCGAGAATGTAGGGAAGCTTGCGAGAGAACGTATCATGTGTGCAAATTAAGATCCAACGTGAGCTGCGAGAACATCGCACGGTGATTCCGAAATTAAGGAAAATGTTAGCTGTATCCCACCACATATGAGATGTCATCCACTATGTAAATATCTATATAAAGAGAAAGGTAGGAGAGAGAAAAGTAACTTGTATTATTATTATCTTCTTATTCTTCCCCAAAAACCAGAGAGAAAGAGAGCTCCAAATACTCATTAATGGAGTCTCAATTGTAATTCATATGTTATTACAAACAATCATAGTGAAGATCTCTAACCCCGTGGATGTAGATCACATTGATCGAACCACGTAAATCTTGTGTCTTATTTTCTATTTTCATTATCTTTATCTTTATTTTCATATCAAATAAGTTTAGATCTAGAAATTATAGTCATAATAATACAAGGGGTGTGTTGTAGGATTTCCTGCAACTACATTTTTGGCGCTAGAAACAGGGAACTAGTAAAGGATTTATCCTTCCTGTAACTTGTTGATTCAAGAAATTTTCATGAAGATTAGATACTTTTCATATTTTTCTAGATCTACAAAATTTAGGTTCAAAAATGGAAATTTTATGGAAGAAATCACACTTTCAGGGAGTAAACATCATCAAAAATTCAAAGACATGAAAAGAGTGAGAGAGAAAATTAGTTGTTGTGGTGAAATTTAAGGAGAAAATGGAAGTTTCAGTGGAAGATTTTCATGTTCAGGAGAATAAGGCAAATGTGAAAGAAGTTAAGGAAGGACGAAGAAAAGATAAGAGGCAGATGCTACAATTTCTATCACAAACAGAAATTCGCACAGATGGTTTGAGCTGGAGTGAGTAAGCGATAGGTCACGGGTTCGAATTTCGCAGAGACACATATTTTTAATTTTCTTCTCATTTGCATGGGAGAATAAAAGAATAAGAGAAAAACACTGTGCGTTTATTTCGCAAAGAGATTCTTGAACAGTTGGTCAAGAGAACAATATGTACGTTCGTGGTCGCAAGTTCGAACTTCCCTGCGAGCATAGTTTTCTTCTTTTTACAGATAGCGAAAAAATGAATAATTTCGCAATATTGTTTCATTAGTTCGCAAACAAGAGGTAACACAGTTGGTCAAACTTCGCTAGAGTGAGTTGTAAGACTCGAGTTCGAATCCCTCATCAAGTGTAATTTTTCACACATTTTTGAAATCCTAAAGGCGAAGAAATGGAATAAAGTACAGCATTGTGTGTTTCTTTCGCAAGCAACAAGTAGAGCAGATGGTCAGACTTCAAAATATTGTTTCATTAGTTCGCAAACAAGAGGTAGCACAGTTGGTCAAACTTCGCTAGAGTGAGTTGTAAGACTCGAGTTCGAATCCCTCATCAAGCTTAATTTTTCACACATTTTTGAAATCCTAAAGGCGAAGAAATGGAATAAAGTACAGCATTGTGTGTTTTTTTCGCAAGCAACAAGTAGAGCAGATGGTCAGAGAAGGAGTATGCAAACTAGAGGACATGGGTTCGATTCTCCCTGCGACTAAATAATTTTTGCTTCGCAAATATTCATTTCGCAGAGTTGGTATTTAATTACTTCGCACAGTCTTTGATTATTTTGCAAAATAGGCTTAGCACAGTTGGTATGGTGCGAGAAAATCCAAGAAGCAGATCAAGGGTTCAAATCTCACTTCCCACACTTCTTTTTGCTGCGCGAAATTCATACATTTAAAGGCATTTATTCACTTCTCTGATAACAACAGCGACTCACATGAAAGATAAATATCACTTCCTTGAACATTTTACTTTATACTAAGAACGAATAAAAAGATTTTTGATTTGATTTACAAAAAGCGATTCAATCGCACGATAACAAAAATTTCAAGATTTCAAAAATTACAAAAATTACTAAGATTTCAAGATTTCAAAAAAAAAAAAATCGATTTATATAAATTTCTAGAATATTTCTTTTACAGAAAATAAAAGATTTTTGATTTGATTTGCAAAGATTTCAAAGATTATAAAGATTACTAAGATTTCAAGATTACAAAGATTTCAAAATTACAAAGATTGCGAGATTTCAAAATTACAGAAAACTGAGAAAATTCAATTTATATATTTCTCTAGAATATTTCTTTTGCAGAGAATAAAAAGATTTTTGATTTGATTTACAAAACGCGATAGAATCGCAGAATTACAAAGATTTCACAACTACAAAGATTTCAGAGTTACCATGTATTAGAATTTCTCTTGAATACTTATTTTGATTCAAATGATATGATATTATGAGAATGAAAGAATGAATGAAAGAGATGACAGAAATGAAAGAATGAATGAAAGAGATGACAGAAATGAAAAGATGAATGAGAGAATAAAGAAACGCGAACATTTTGCAGAAACAAAGAGACGCAAAAATTTCGCAGAAACGCGAATAAAATTTCGCAGATAGAGACGAACCTTTATGGCGTACACCCTAGTTCGCGAATACAATTTCGCAAGAGGAAAATGTAAGACCTAAAGTATGTCATATAAGGGGGTACCTGTTGCATGGCTCAGGGAAAGGTTACACCGCCCCCGGAACCTGAGTCATGGAGATTTGGGGTCAATAAAGCCCATCCGGGAGAGGCACCTTGGATTCTCAGCTTAAGCATATGACTTAGGTTGGGAGACTAAGGTAATAAGGACTCTCCCAAGGAGTGCAGAATCTGATCAAGGCGCCGAGGTACACGGTTAAGTCAAGAGTGACAGGGCGTTTGAAGCGTCCTTGCCATTCTTGACAAGTCTTGGCTTATACTGCACTCGGCCCGAAGAAAACCCCACTTAGGGTGCAGTCTCGTAACCATAAGCCCTATAGGTAAAAGGGATAAGAGGCTGCGAAAATAACTGGTTGTTGTTAAGACCGGATGGGAGGAGCTAACCTTGTACGGTAGAAGTACGCTTTCTTGAAGGGGAAACCAGGGGGAAGATAAGGGCGACACCCTCCATTAGGGAGCTGATAAGTGTCTTAAGACGCAAATGTCATGAGGCTTTTTACTCGCAAGGGTATTAAGACTTGTCATATTTGTGCGACAATCCTGAAGAGGCAATAATACTAGAGAAAAAGATAAGACGAGATCAATGGGTCATTACATGAAAGTGTGAAGACGTCCTGCGATTTCATCGCAAGACGGCAATGTCATGGGGATTTATTTTCGCAAGAATATTTAGGCCTGTCATATTGTCGCAACAATCCTGAAGAGGCAATAATACAAAAGAAAAAGTTAAGGCAAGATCAATGGGTTTTTGCATGAAAGTGCAAAGACGTCCTGCGATTTTGTCGCAATGACAAGAGGTGGAAAAATAAGACCTTTAACTAGGAAGGCAAAATAAGACCACATAAGAAAATGAATAAGCAAGTAAGCTTGCGAGAATGATTATATGTAAGCAAACAAGCTTGCGAATATGTACATGAAAATGAAACTGAGGCAGTGAAAATGCCGCAGACTTGATACTATGATCATGCTATTATGAGATACTAATAGTGCAGGAAAGAGGAAAGATGAAACACAAGTAAGAACTTGTGAAGAACAATACCTACACGAAGAGGAATGCATACACTAAAGAAAAATCCAGAGAAATGAAGAATGGAAGCAATTTAAAGCTACAACAATTTTAGACGGCAAAATGAGCTAAGTACCACAAACATTGGCTATACATTGCAATAGATAAGCATTCTCATATACAAGCATTACACTCGCATCATCAAAGCATCGCATAAGCATTTCATGGCATAAACATCGCATACACATTTCCTAACATAATCATCACATAAGCATTATATTCGCGCAAGTACTTTACAAAACTGTACGGAATAATATCGCAGAATTTCGCAGAATTATTCAGAATTTCACAGAATTATTCAGAATTTCGCAGAATTCCTCAGAATTTCGCAGAGTTATTCAGAATTTCGCAGAATTATTCAGAGTTTCACAGAATTATTCAGAATTTCGCAGAATTGTTCAAAATTTCGCAGAGCTATTCAGAATTTCGCAGAATTATTCAGAATTTCGCAGAATTGTTCAGAATTTCGCAGGATTATTCAGAATTTCGCATAATGATTCAGAATTTCGCAGAATTATTCAGAATTTCGCAGGATTGTTCAGAATTTCGCAGGATTATTCAGAATTTCGCAGGATTATTCAGAATTTGGCAGAATGATTCAAAATTTTGTCAAATGTGTCAGAATTTTGCAGAATGTGATTATTTCGCTCAATTATTTCACACAATTATAAGCAACTTGAAGAGATTATACTATCGCATGAGCACAACACATGAGACAGAGGCAAGATAAGAATGAGGAAACAATTCACACATTCAACATTTTCTCAAGGATTCTACCTTCATAGATAAAGAACAGAGGAAACTATGGATTACCAAGAAAATATTTTATGTTCTTTATCTTCTCGGCAAGAATCACCAAAAATGGAGTAATAATTTCGCATGAATAGAGGCAATACTTATTATTCTCATTCAAGGACGGATACTTCTTATATATTTCGAGGATTGAGTACTTCTTATACTTCTTCAAGGATACTTCATACTTCGCATACTTCAAAAGATGATACTTCTTATTTACTTCGCAATATTCTGGAACTTCACAAAAGAATAGAGGCGAGTATGTACTTTTCAAGTCCAGTATTCTTTCGCTCGTTCCTTCATTAATAAAGATTAAAGACTACTCCAACAACTTCAACAAGACGGATTTTTCCTTAAAGATTGCTCTTCAAGCAATATTCAAGAAAAAAGAGGCAAGATGTAGGATCCAAATATCGCACAATAATAAGATCTCGCGAGAATGTAAGGAAGCTTGCGAGAGAACGTAGCATGTGTGCAGATTAAGATCCAACGTGAGCCTGCGAGAACATCGCATGGTGATTCCGAAATTAGGGGAAATGTTAGCTGTATCCCACCACATATGAGTTGTCATCCACTATGTAAATATCTATATAAAGAGAAAGGTAGGAGAGAGAAAAGTAACTTGTATTATTATTATCTTCTTATTCTTCCCCAAAAACCAGAGAGGGAGAGAGCTCCAAATACTCATTAATGGAGTCTCAATTGTAATTCATATGTAATTACAAACAATCATAGTGAAGATCCCTAACCCCGTGGATGTAGATCATATTGATCGAACCACGTAAATCTTGTGTCTTATTTTCTATTTTCATTATCTTTATCTTTATTTTCATATCAAATAAGTTTAGATCTAGAAATTATAGTCATAATAATACAAGGGGTGTGTTGTAGGATTTCCTGCAACTACAAGGAGTAGTCTGTAGCGGCTTAATACAGTGTGGAGTTCAATCTGGACTAGGTCCCTGGGTTTTTATGCATTTGCGGTTTTCTCGTTGACAAAATTTCTGGTGTCTGTGTTATTTCTATTCCAGATTATATTGTGTTATATAATTGAAATATCACAGGTTGTGTGTTAGGATCAATCAATTAGAATATTCAACCTTTAGTTGTTGATTTAAATTGATTGACACTTGGATATTGGTCTTTTGTACCATCCAAGTTTATCTCTCTAGTATTTGATAAAGACTCGCAGATTTCCATTTGCTTGAGTAAAGATCAATTCGAGAGATTGAGATATTAACTCTTTGATATACTTTTATCTAGATTGGGTCTGACTGTCTAGTTGATTCTCTAGAAAGTATATTGGAGTTAGTCCATACAGATTGCTAATCGAAATATTGGGTGAGGTAGTTAGACCCCCGCTTTCTCAATTGGTATTAGAGCAGGCAAACACGTTCAAGACCTCAAAAGTCTGTGTTTGTAGCGATCTGACTATATGGACAATAATGCTATCTCAATGAAGGCACCACCAGATCCAGGGATTTCAGAACTCTCTTCTATGACTGATTTAATTAAGTTTGTCAAAGAGATTCTATCTAAACCATCACCAGGTTTAAAATCCTCTAAACCCTTTTCAAGAATTGAAAAGAAACTTGAAAGCCTATTTTTTTTATGTTTATCTATTTCAGAATGAACAACAATCTCTTGGCAGGCTAAATCAAGTTATGATGAATAATTATCATGATAAGGTTGATATTGATTTATTAATCAGTAAGATCAGTGCTCCTCTTCTGTATTCTTTTAGTCATAATAAATTAGACGTTTTACAAAAAGAGTTTGAATCTCAATCACATGAGTATATCACCTCAATGCATTAACTATTTCTTGGCTCAATTCTTGCTCCAACTTATCAAAATATTGATATTATCTTCAGCTCTGAAGAAACCAGGATGTCTCTTATTGAAAGGGTTTCCCTGTTGTTGATGGTGGTTTTTAGTTCAGGATTAAGATTGTAAAACCTCGCACATTTAATAGGTTGTCACTCTACAAAAAGACAAATCCATGTAAAAGTGATGAGTGTTCAACCTCTTCACAGGCGCATTGATTGAGCAACTCAATATTTTCTCATGAAATTTTTCCAGAATGGTGCATGTAGCTACAATCCCATATATTCTGTAAATTTTGGCGCCTCGCCTGTATTACTCAGTTAATGTAAGTTTTTTTAAATGCTTTCTGTGCTATGTTCCTCGGCTGAACCCTTAATGTTGATATGGCATGACAATTTGTGTTCACTCGCAGCAGAGTAGCACGAATTTCCAAGTATCAAGGTTAAGGTCCTTGCATAAAGTTAATCGGAAAGCATACTGCTCTCTGGAAATGAACTTAAAGGACTCTGTGTCAACACATAGAATTCAATCAATTTTGTGATAATTCACAAGATTCAGATATTACCCTGACTAATTTGCAAAAAATAGGATTTTGCGCCCTGCGCAGTATATTAGACCTTGCCTATCGAAATTAAGCCTAGGAGGACTAGGTAATTAGTCCGCCATGGATTAGTAGGTGCAAAATCCTACCTAAAATCAGAAAACAAGGAATAAAAGAAGCCGCAGAATAGGAGCAGCAACAAAGGAAGGTGTAGCAATGTCGTAGGCCAGCCGGCGCCACTTGCAAGTGGCCACACCCCATATTGCTCAACCGTCCCCTATTTCCTGTCGACCAATCAGGTCGCTTCAAATCCGCCACACGCACATGAGTTGTGGTTGGGCCCATACTTGCTGGCCCTATTTCCTATCGACCAATCAGGTCGCTTTAAACCCGCCACACGCACACCAGAAGTGTGGCCACGCCCGTGCTTTGACGGCCCCCTGTTCGACCAATCAGGTTGCGTTAAACCTGCCACAGTATTAAAAGAGGCAGAGTTGCGCCAGATGCTCATGATGCTAAATTGGCTTCCCAAAAACCGCGCCAACATGTTAATTGGCATTCCAAACATGCCAAACGTGCCATTCCGCTCCGGCGTGCTAGTGGCATGCTAAACATGCCATGCCGCGCCAATACACTAATTGTCATGCCAAACATGCCAAACGTGCCACTTTGTCGCAGTAGCATGCCAAACATGCCAAACGTGCCACTTTGTCGTAGTAGCATGCCAATCGTGTCAACATGCCATAAATAGCGCGCCAACGTGCTAATCCACTCCTTGTTTGTGTCCAAGCGCCATAACATATTCCTATTCTAAACGACTCTGCCTTAGTGGCATTAGTCGACTCTGCCTTTGGCCCTACAACATGCCACGAGCCATGTGGGACCCGCCAAACCCTAAAAATGGCGCCATTCTATAATCACCCGTGGCCATCCTTGCGCCTTGTGGTTATTCCCATATTATGGCCTGCCATAGTTCCTTTGATGTGGTCATGTCACCGTTGCATAAAGCGTCACCGTGTCGCGGCCATGCCGTACGATAATTAGGGTTTCGATATGCCAAACCCTAATTTAGCTAAAGTTGACACGCCAACTAAGTAAAGTAATTCTCCTAAAGCCTTAAGTTTGATATAGCAACAAGGACGATGTTGCCAGAGCCATATTTGGGTCTAACACCAATATGCCAAAATAACTGTCATAGCTACGCCAGGCGCCACTATGCCATCGGCATGTGCCAATGATGCCACTGTGTTGTCGTCAGGCGCTAACAGAATGTGGCCATAATCAATGGTCATCCTTTCTCATGGGTTACAATCTCAGCCGCCCGAATTCTCCACAGAATTGACAGGCTGTGGCAAGTTTTGGGAGACCAACTAAGATAAGCCAAATAGCATCACGTGCTATTCTCGTGTGGCAAGTCTCCTGACTTTGACTTGCCACACATAGCAACCTGCTACATGTTTTCCATGAAAACACTCGAGACATCAAACATGTCACAAACTGGGGGATGCTCATCAGGGTATTGGTCTGGCGGTTTACAACGTGCGGCGTGCAACACGCCCATTATAAGAAAATGTCAGAAAGCAGGGCAGTTAGTGGCGGTAAGAAGTAGTGGGTGTAAACTGACCAGTTTCCTCCATGGTGGGAACGTGGTCTCTGGCATTTACACATAATCCCACTCCTCCATTACTCAATCACTCCCACTTTATACAAGATCAGGGTGTGTTTAATATGACTTGTATAAATAGGTTTTACCTATTTTCGACCAAACAACAAGTTTTGGTTAGAACAACACAGTATCCAGAAAAACACCAAAGAAATGATAGCTTTTATTCCACAAACCAGTTCCAAATTCTGATACAAGTCATAAAATAACCACACCTTCAGAATTAATCATTATGGTCTCAACACCTTCTTCGCTTCCCTCCCTAATACCAACCCTTCTCATTCACTTTGTGACCGAAGCAAGACTGGAACGACCATTTCTTGGTTTAGGCCAGGATTGTATAGATTGATCTCTCGAATCTAAAGTACTCTCGTGCAGTGCATTTGTTTTAGGTTTAGATTTGTTTCTCATCCACACACCCAAATTTACCAAAACTAGCAAAAACAGTTTTTACCCATAAACAACTGTTCAAAAGTATGATCTATTTACATAAATTGTTTCATATAAGTTGGAAGAAGAGAAATCGTAGTCTCAATATTTTTTGGGTTCTGTTAAAATTCCTTGATAGACTTATAAAAAACATGTTCTTGAAGGATCTCAATATTTTGAGATGTAAGAGCTGTTGGAAAGAAGCTCTTTCTTGGTGTCATGCTTTGCGAGAACAATTTTTTGTTTCTACAAAAAATTACCCAAAACAAATGAATGTTGAGTTATTGCTCCTTTTTGTACCAAACATGTCTTTGACTTGCACACGAGCAGTTCACATACGTTGGACCAGAGCCGTATCACGAACGAATCTAGTATTTGAACGTGTCAAAATGGTTCACTCGACACTTAAAAGAAGAAAAGAATCTCTTTGGTTCTTTCACCCTTCTTCTTCGTCTCTCCAGTTCATATGTGAGAGAAGAAACTCTACAGTTCTCATATCTTCAACATCTTGATTCTCAAACAAACCAAAATTGGTTTGACTATTTTGTTCCAGAATTAGCTCGTGTTCGTTGGGTCAAGAATCATTCTTGTGTTTGAAGTGTGTGTGCTGGTTTTCCATTGACAGTTCGCGAGTCAAGAAGAAAAATTGACTTCTGTGGTATTATCATTGATCAAATGATGAGTGTAAGGCACACTGCAGGAAAGACACCAGGGTTCCCTTGTCTCATTTCAAGGATATGTGCTAACTTCAACATTTTTGTTTTTGGGTCCGACCTTGGAGGACCAGCTGTTTTGAGTATTCAAGCATTGAGAAAATGAGACACTCTACAATCAGGAACACTCCAAGTACTTCAATATCAGCTACTGTAGAACTCACTCGTCTTCGAGAGGAACTCTCTAATCTTCAAGAAGAAAATGAGGTGCTTAGATAAAAGGTGGACCTTGTTGAAAACGCCTGTCCAGAGCTGATAGAGGAGTTTTATGAAATTTAAAGAGATTACTATGGGTGGAGTGATTAAGTTTTATACTTCTTTTGCTTCTACCAGGTCTATGTTAAACTTCTTATGTTGAACTTCCTTTAAAACTGATGTTTGATTGGCTGTAATAACTTTTATGTTTATGCTATGAGTTTTTATCCTTCATAAAAAGTGCCACTTGGGATAAATCCATAAGAAGTACAGATAATATTGTCAAAAGTTATCTCTTTCATATGTCGATATGCATGTATTGATACAAGATCGATGAACTTTTGACAAACAAAAGTTAAGCCTATTATGTCAATTCTTTGATAGAAGATAGGTTAAAATCTTTTGTTTACAAACATTATATTTATTGTATGTCATTGTGCAAATAGTGATGTAGATAGAATGAATCTTTGTATATTCCACAGTATTGATCTTCCCTGATCCATATTTTATGTATATACTGTGCGGCTCCATAAGTTTTCTTATGTGAGCATTTCCAACTAAACAAATCATAGACTCGTTTGTGATTAAGTTGGTTGTGTATTCCGATTAAATTAATCATGGATTCTCTTGCCTAGTTAGCAATTCGCCGTACCAATCACGAATTATTCGCGATTTTTTGCGAACCGATCGGCCCCGAACAATGCGCCCGTATAACTCCACTCCCGGACCAGGTTCGCGTGTTTTCTGGACAAACGGAATAAAGCGCGAATTATACGCATACGCAAATTAATCGGGCTCTTAATTCGCTAAAATTTCAAAACAAGCCCATTAGTAAGTCCAGCGCTCACCAAAGTAGTCAAAAACGGTCTCCTCGGCCGAGTACTCGTTACAAGGTAAATGAGCGAGGCGATTTCCGAGTCCAAGGTCATTCCGATGAACAACCGAGTAATCGACCGAGGAGACCGAGTAATCGAACGAGGAGACCGAGTACTCGCCGAGTAATTGGCCGAGGAGACCGAGTCTTAGGCATAAGTCATGATCCATGAGTATTATATATAAATATCTAATAAATAAATTCCGAGTATGAGGCCGAGTATTGGTGATTTCCAAGTCCGAGCTCATTGCTCCTAGCTACAAGGTACTCCACCGAGTAGGACCGAGGAACGTTTTCGATTACTTTGGCGCTCACTCCCCGTACTAAAAGTGAAATAAAAAGTGGTTGCAAACCCCTCAGATTCGAACACAAGACCCATGGATACGGGAGTAGCGACTTAACCAATCAGCCAAGCGCTCTTTGGTGATTTTGTCATCTATATTATGGGAATAACCGAAATTAAGTTGTGAAATCAAGGTTTTTTTAAATACGACGGCGTTGAAATATCCAGTTTTATTGTTTAATATGTGACGAATTTTCAGTAACGAATTCATATCTCTAAAACGAATTATACACGTACGTATGCCATTCTGAATCACTGCCGAATCACGAACCGTTGACCGGATTTTTGACCGACTTTAACTTTTACAAATCCGAATAATACTCGTACATTTGCCGCCCCATACATTTCCCGAATTACGAATTGCTAAATAGGTTCTCTTCTGATTATTTTAATTGAGAATTTTTGGATACAAAATCATTTCCTTATGGTTTTTGGTGTCCAAAGAAATCCTTCTTTTCTTGTAAAAGTAAGGTCGCTCTTGTTGTTCTTTCGGGAATGGCATCAAATGGGGTGTAGATGGTGGATTTTCGACAAAGGCTAAATTCATAAACTCATAATTATACGAAGCTCTGATTCAGCAATCAGACGTGAGTATTGAGACACGGGTCTCTCATCGAATTCTCAACGGAGAGTACTTTCTCTCAGAGTACATGTAGATATGTAGACTCACGACTGGACAACGGCATATCTCATGAATACTGAATACTTTCAGTGATTATTTCTATATAGCATCACGTGATGGACGGCTCCTAGACAGCTTGCTCTGCTAGTATAGAGCGATAACGTCTTCAGGAACAAACAACGAGTTTACCCCGACTATATAAAGGATATGACTTACCGACAAGCTCATATCGGGATGATTAATGCTCCTAGACAGCTTGCTCTGCTAGTATAGATCCACAATGTTAATTATTCTTAATTACAATCGCTCCAATTCCATGGTCGAATCCACGACTGGTCCCATGGAATGACAATAACAATTGTTCTGATTCTATGATCGAATCACAACTTGATCTCATAGAATAGCAATAACTATATTATCTCATTACTCTGATTTCATGATCGAATCCACAACTGGTCTCATAAATGGTAATAGATAAACCTTAATTACTCTGATTCTATTGTCGAATCTACGATCCCATGGAATGGTAATGCTCACTTTATTATTCTGAATTCGTAGTCGAATCCTCAGATGATCCTATGAATTAATAATAAACATCTTATTACTCAGTTTTGTGAATTATTCTCCACTGAATTCCACAATTATTAATAAATAATCAACAACCGGGCGTCTGAGCTACCTCTAAGTAAGCCCCGATTCGAATTGTGGAGGTGTATCCGACGACGATACACTAACAGTCACCGCACGAACGAGTATTTCAAAAATACAACGAAACGATGAACCTATGCAAAATAAGGAGGAAAATAATAAATAATTAAAAATATTGACCGGGGTGCTGGGAGCACGGACACACGACTAGAGCTGGAAAACAAGCCAAAACCCGTGGGTTTGCCCGGACCGGCCCGTAAAAAACCCGCACCCTGCTCGGCTGGTGTCTAAACAAGCCGGGTTAGGGTTGGAGAAATGCCGGCTTGTGAGTAAACGGGTTAACCCGTCCCGGCCCGTAAAACCCCGGGTGCAACCCGTTACCCGTCTAAATATCATATATATACAGATTTATGATTTCTTAACCCTAGTTTTTCTTTTTTCTTCAGTATCTCCACCTCTCGGTTGCGACAACAACAGCAACCTTTCTTCTTCTTTTTTTTTTCTTCACCACACCATTAACTTCTTCTTCTTCGTGTTCTTCTTTTCTTTTTTCTTATTTTCATTAAAATCGATTTGTGTTTTTGATTTTTTTAGGTTTACTCAAATCAATTTGTGTTTTTGATTTGTCGGAGAAGACGTTATGGCTGAATCTGAGATGGGTTTTCTAAGATTTAGGGAAGAGATGATGCTGTCGTGGATCTCAAACAAGAGAAGATGTTGATACTAAATCTGGGATAATGAGTCTGTGGTAGAATTGGATTTGGGGTTTTGGTAACACTAACATCTGTTAGATGTTTCTCAATTGGTTAATATGCATGCAGCTCTTATACGAATTATTATATGTTTGCAAGTCTGTTTTGATCTTGGTTCTCATGACTCTTCAGATCGTAACTGGTAATTTTCACTTTCCCCCAATTTAATTTTTGCTGGTTTCATTTCCAGGTTTGGATTTTTATTATTTGTTTGTTGTCAGAATTATGAAATTCTAGGGCTCTTGTTTGTTCTACTTTTGCTGGTTTCATATCTGTTGTGTTGTGTTTCTAAGGGAAATTTGATGTTTTTGTTCGCTTTGGATGTAAATTGAGCTAGAAAATGAAAAATCTAATGTAGAGATGATGGTGGTTATGAATGATTGAATGATTTGTTATGTGTGAATTGTATGCAGGGAAGGAGAACAAATATGGAAGAAATCAAATACCCAAGGTGCAAGGAAGCTCCATCCATTACCAGTCTGCAATAACAATAATATACACTACAGGTGTTTGAAAAATTGCCTGAATTACCATGTTCTACATGTTGTTTCAAGAGTTCACATCAGCAAAGTATAGCCCCCTATGGCTAGGCGAGAAGTGGAGCTTTTGAGATCAATGGCACTGATGGTTAGAGATGGTTGATGGCAGTAAATAGGAGGAAATGGTTGAGCTTGGTTATTGTTTGATGGAAGAAGATGGAAGCAGTTGAGTTTGTCGAGTGGTAGCAGACATAGCATTTGGTTTATCATGGACCATGGTGGTGAGTCTAGATACGTTGAAGAACTCAAGTGGAGAAATGGGTTTTATTCTCCATATCTGTTTTAGATTAATCTTTATAATTATTTTACATCTTGTAATTTGTCACAAATCAAGTTAATTAAATTTAAATTTTATTTTTAGTTAAACAAGCCGGGTAACCCGTAAGCCCGCAAGCTTAACCCATTACGAGTGCGGGTTGAGGAAATGACCACCCGTGAAGAATATCAACCCGCAGGTTTTGGCCCGTGTTAACCCGAACCCGTTTAACCCGTAACAAGCCATCCCCGGCCTTCCAGTTTGCCAGCTCTACACACGACCGACCGACCGTGTCGTGGTCAATCCCACGCCAGTTTTATATTTTTAATGCATTTTTATTATTTTCCATGATTTGATGAAAATTCTCTCATTTTATCAAATCTCCTTCGTCTCGAGGAAACTCCTCGGTTTCATGGTACTTCCATAAATCCATAAAAAAAATATTATAAAATTAAGGAAAGGAGTGTGGGGCGTGACCATCGGCCAACCGGCCATGCCTTGGTCCCAACCGGCCCCACACCCCACGGTTCTTTATTATTTTATTATTATTATTATTTCTCTAATTTCGTGAAAAAACTCCTTGATTTCATGGTATTTTTTTGCACAAATCATCATATAATACTAAATAAAATAAAATTATGAAAAAACTTGTGGGACCGGGTCGCTAGCCGGCCGGCCATGCCCTAGTCGGTCCCACACGCCCTTTGCTTTATTATTTTATTATTATTTATCCTATTTTTCCTTGAATTCATCAAATTCCTTGATTTCATGGTATTTCTCTCAAATTAGGAAAAATTCCCTCAATTCATCAAAAATAAATGAAAAATACACAAAAATTAGGGAAACTCGTGGGACCGGGCCCAAGCCGGCTGGCCATGCCTTCCACGGTCCCACACGCCCTTGTTTTTATTATTTTAATATTTTTTGCTTCCCTGAACTCATGAAAACTCCTTCAATTCATGGAAACTCCCTAAATTCATCAAATTTCTCAAAATTCATGAATTTTTCATAAAATCATCAAAATATTATAAAATTAAGGAAAAGGTACCACGGGACCGTGGTCACGACCGGCCGACCATGCCTTGACCACGGCGGTCCCACGCCTCCTCATTCCTTATTTTATAATTATTTTTCATCATCTCATGGTGTTTTCCTCAGTTTCGTCGAAACCCTAATTTTGGCATATTTTCTCGAATGGTTGCTCAATTGCCCGCCAGAAAATATCAAAATTCTCAGGACTGAGACGCGGACGCCTTGGGGACACGAGCACGCTATCTTGACCGACCAAGATTGTCTCTTTGGCTCACGGAAGCCGGTCCCATCAATTTTCACAGTTTTGACCTAATTTGCACAATTGCACGTATTAGGTCCAAAACACTTCCAAACACTTTGGATTTTCATGAAGTGATCGTTAGGCGGTCACGTGACAACCCAGGGCCGGTTTCATGACTCCATGGTCGGTCCCTCGCCTCGTAATAATTAATTAGGTTTTCTCACCTAAGGCTCAGACGAGTATTTTGATTAAATGATTAAGCCAGCATTTAATCATTCTTCCACCAACAAATCGTCAACTATTCAGGAGTTCTTCGTATTTGCTCACGTGAGAATATGTACACTACATGGTTGATCCACGGTCCCATGTAGTCGCTCCCTCCTTCGTCCCATGGTTGAAATTCTGACGAACCATGAATTGATCATCAATTGATCAAATTAGGGTTTCTGAATCCAAGGATCATCATTCCAGATTCCAACCTTAATAACTTACGAAGACCTCAGGTCATTAATTTTATTAATTATGCTCGGTTCAACGACCAGTATTCTAATTAATATTTTTGGTACGCTACCAATAATCCATCAGATGAGCAACACATGCTCAGACAATCAAATATTCAACAATTCATCACATGAGCAACACTTGCTCAGATGATAAATATTTGCTCAAACCAAGGGATATTGGTTCAACAATCAATATTCAACAATCTATCGAATGAGCAATACTTGCTCACTTCATCGTAAGAACTATACCTCTGTCTCATGACATGTTCAATTCATGAGTTTCAGAACAGCATGTTCAACACAACAACTACATGGACTCATCGTCCCATCAAACCACGAAGTCATCAATTGACTAACAAACCACGAGACGTCAATCGTGTCACTTGGGGGATATCACTTAGGGTTTTGGTCTGGCGGTCTACGGCACGTGTATTCAAACACACGATGGAATGTGAGCAAGTCGTGCAATCAGTTTAAGGAATTCACGAGGTAGTGGGTGTAAAATCAACCAAGTCTCCACACGTTGAGCAACTGGTTTCAAACACGATCTCCACTTCCCCACTCCTTGATTCCATCAACTGTCACACTTCATGGAATCATGGTGTCTAAAATTCCAGCAATATAAATAAGTCTCTGAATCATGATTGAATCATCAGCATCATCAATCTCACGTCTCATCGACAACACAATATCATCAACTCATAAATTGAGCAACTACTCTCAATTGAGCAATTTCAATCACTCAGAGCTTATCTTATTCGGAATTCACACACCCACAATCTTTGATTACCATCGATTCCACACATTTCTCAGCTTCCCTCCTACAGATCAACCCATCCTCCCTTGTGACCGAATTTACTCTGGAACGGTCATTGTCTTGATTTAGGCCGGAGTACTACAGATTGATCTCTCGAATCTAAAGCACCCCCTTTGCAGCGGTGCATCTGTGTGAGGTTTAATATTTCTCTCGGTTGAAGGAGTCTCCTCCGTACGGTCGTCTCCTCAATTCCTTAAAAACCAGCAAATCGTTTTTCCTCATCTACAGATTGGCGACCACAGTGGGAGATTAATCTCTCGGTTGCAATCGAACAATCTCACAAGATGGTTGGTCTTAGGACTAATTCAACTAATTCATATCAGAATATTTCAAACGGCAACATTCCTCATGTTACACCTGGCGGCATGGAAGGCAGAGGGGTCCCGACTTTGGCAGAGTTGGCTCAAATCCTAGAGGTCCATACCAGGAACATGGACCTGATGAAGGAGACGATAAACCACATCCTCGACTTTCTCATCAAATTAACATCCGAGTTAGGCGGTACCTCCGCTCCAGAAGTCTCAACACCGGGGAATGAAGCGTCATCTGACCCTCGAATCAACAGCTTCACCACATACGAGAAGCCGGTGGAACAAGAGGTCACACATTTGATCGAAAATCTATGTGAACTACTGCACTTCTCCAGGGATCAGCGCACAAACACATTTTCAGCACTCAACCAGATATCATCCAGCGTGCAAAAAACGCCACCAACACCATCAGTTGAAGAAGTCTCCCTAGTGCCTGAGCATTCGATCGACAACATCTCTTTTGGAGAAGAAGATCGCATGATGGATGAAGGACACAATCGAGCATTGTATGTCACTGGTTCCATCAAAAGCACCGAATTTAGAAGAGCTCTTGTTGACACCGGTGCTTCTACCAACATTGTCACCATGAAGACTCTCAAGATGACCAGGTTCCCACAAGGTAAAATCATTCGCTATCCCATCCTAATGACAGGATTTGAAGGAAGTCAAAGCCATACATATGGATAAGAATACATAGATTTGAGGGTGGGGCCGATTCGATCGAAAGCGAAGTTTCATGTAATCGAGCAAGAACCTGACTACCATATAATACTGGGACGCCCATGGATCCATGATGAAAAGGTGGTTCCTTCAACATACCATCAATGCATGAAGGCCCTTCTCGACAACAAGATCGTTAGCATTCCGGCTTCATCATCTCCTTATGCTCCCGTCTATGATACTGAGTTCCTTGAATCTCAAAAAGGCATCCGTCATCCTCAGCTGCTAAAGTAATCAAGTCACCTACTACACCGACTAAAAGCCATAATGATCAAGTATCAACTCCAGGGACAAACTTCACGACCGATCGAGACGTAGAAGGGAGAGTCATTTATCACCGACGGAAAGATTAGAAATTAATCGGGGAGAATGATGAAAAGTCTCCCCACCATGAAGAATCATGTCAGAGTGAGAAATCACTTGAAGAAGTCCAATATGTCTCACGACAACTACAGGACGGCACTGACTCTACCACTGACGATCTTGAAACAATCAACATGGGGGCTGAAGACGATCCACGGCCAATCCTGATCAGTTCAGCGCTATCACCAGAGGAGCAGACCGAGCTGGTGAAACTATTAAAATAATATCAAGATGTCTTCGCCTAGACGTACGAAGAAATGCCGGGTCTGGATGACAAACTCATCACCCATCACCTGCACATCGTCCCTGGTTCCAAAGTTGTCAAACAACCGCCCAGATAATTTAGACACAAAGTCGAGGAGAAAATCAAGGTCGAAATCCAGAAACTGTTGGCAGCAGAGTTCATCAAACCTATTCTTCATCCAACGTGGCTAGCAAATGTGGTACCTGTTAAGAAGAAAAATGGTCAAATCAGATGTTGTGTCGACTTCAGGAACTTGAATAAATGTTGTCTGAAGGATGATTTTCCTCTACCCAACATTGACATGCTCGTCGATGCAACCAGTGGTCACGGTATGTTCTCATTCATGGACGGCTATAGTGGGTACAACCAGATCAAGATGTATGAACATGACGCCAACAAGACTGCGTTCCGTACTCCCATTGGGAATTTTCACTACACCGTGATGCCCTTTGGATTAAAGAATGTTGGTGCCACCTATCAACGAGCCATGACTGCCATATTCCACGACATGATGCACAAGCAAGTAGAAGACTATGTTGATGATGTCGTGGTAAAATCGAAGACTCGAGCATCTCATCTCGAAGTTTTAAGGCAGGTGTTTGAAAGGTGCAGAGAATACAAATTAAAAATGAATCCTTTAAAGTGCGCATTCAGAGTTTCTTCCGGAAAATTCTTAGGATTCCTGGTCACGACTAAAGGGATCAAAGTCGACCCCGACAAGGCAAAAGATATTACCACCATGCCTCCTCTACGTACCGTGAAGGAACTACAGAGCCTTATGGGAAAGGTAAATTATATTCGACGCTTCATTCCTGGATTAGCTCAACTCATTGCTTCGTTCACGCCTCTGCTGAAGAAAGGAGCAAGCTTCACCTGGACAGTTGTTCAACAAGAAGCTTTCCATAAAATACAACAGATATTATTGTCACCGGCCGTCATGAGGTCTCCAGTGCAGGGACGACCTCTGATTCTTTACACAGCCTCCAGTGACGTCGCCATCGGCGCACTCCTCGCCCAGGAAGACGACGAAGGCGTCGAACTACCGATTTACTACTTCAGCCGCACAATGAGAGACGCTCAACTCCGATATCCAAAGGCCGAAAGGTAATGCATGGGCATTGGTACATGCAATCCAGAAGTTCGGACATTACTTACTATCTAACAGGGTCGTACTCATCTCCAAAGCTGATCCCATAAAGTTCTTGCTATCAAAGCTAGCCTTGATAGGGAGACCATCGAAGTGTCTACTCCAGCTGTCATAATTTGACATAGCTTGCACGCCACCTAAATACATCAAAGGTCAAGCGGTCACAGACTTGCTCGCCTCTTTTCCATGGGAAGACACAACAACACTACATGAAGAAGTACCCGGCGAATTCCCAGACATCTTGGTCATCAAGGAAGAAACATGGCTTCTATACTTTGATGGATCTGCCACCCCTAGTAATGACACCGGAGGAGCGGGGTTGGTGTCTCCATCTGGTGAAGTTTTCTCACATTCGTTCAAGTTGGATTTCCACTGCATCAACAACTCAGCGGAATATGAAGCCTTCCTATTAGGATTATCCTTGGCCAAGCAAGCATGAGAAAAACACCTCGAGATAAGGGGAGATTCAAAATTATTCGTCAACCAGATGAATGGAACATATTCTCTCAAAGAAATCATACTTGCTCCATTCATAATCGAAGCTCAGCGACTGTTGACCTATTTTGCTGATGCAACGATCTTCCATACTGGACGGACTCACAACAGGCATGCTGATTGCCTGGAAACTCTCGCCTCCAAGCTGCAATTCGAAGGACAGAAAATGATCATTGTATATAGACCTACGGTATCATCAACTTGGCTCACTCAGATCGAAGACATTCCAGCGAACGATTGGCGAGCACCCATCATTCATGAATTGAGCAGCTCTATTTCAGAAGGCCAAGTCAGCCTCAAGGAATTGAAAAACTACTTCTTTCTTCATGGAGGGATATACTATCGAAACCCTGATGGATCTCTATCACGATGTCTTGGGAGCGACGAAGCGGAAGAACAACTCAAGCGCATACATGAGGAAGTCTGTGGGCAAACGTTAGTGGTAACACTTTACAGAAAGCTTCAAAGAATGGGGTACTACTGGCCATCCATGGAGACTCAATCAAGAGATTTACAAGGATCTTGTCCTTATTGCCAAACACCTCCTCATCACTTGGAGGTTTTGACGATCCACCTCACTGGGGACTGGAGGGAGCCTTACATCAAATACCTCCGGGACAACAAACTACCACTGGAAAAGAAGCAAGCAGTCAAACTCATTCAGAAAGCTAAGAGATTTGTCCATCTCGATGGGATTTTATACCGCAAAAGCTTTGGTGGAAATTTACTAAGGTGTTTAGCGGAACATGAAATCCCTACAATCCTGAAGGAAGTACATGATAGAGAACATCAAGGAAAGAAGAAACTATTTCTTCAAATTCATGAGAAATATTATTGGCCAACCATGGAAGATGATGCAGCCGCACACGTTCAGAGGTGTCACCAATGCCAAACTCATGGTAATCTCATCCACACTCCTTGTCTCCCATTGAATTCTGTGAATAGTCTGTGGCCTTTCTACATCTGGGGACTAGATATCATTGGGAAGATCAATCCAGCATCTTCAAAACAACATGAATACATCATCACTGCGACAGAGTACTTCACCAAGTGGGTCGAAGCTATTCCTCTTCGAAGCACCACTGGAGTTACGATTGTCGCCTTTATCAAAGAGCACATAATATGCAGATTCGAAGTTCCTAAGCATATCATCATAGATAACGGAACTCCTTTTGCCAATCAAGATGTTGAGAAGCTGCTCAATAAATATGGTATCAAACAAATCTTCTCCACGCCTTACTATCCACAAGGAAATGGTCAAGCAGAAAGTACCAACAAGACTTTGGTAAGGATTATCAGTCGGACGATTCATGAAAATCCTCGATCATGGCATAAGAAATTACCCATGGATCTATGGGCTGATAGAACTGTACCAAGGAGCTCGATCGGTACTTTGCCATATTCCCTTATCTATGGAGCAGTTGCCATACTTCCAGCAGAAATCAAAGTTCCCTCAGCCAGGATTGCAGCGTCCAGTGGTGTACAATGGGATGAGGCCGAAATCTCCAGATCAAGAATTGCTGAGCTAAATATGCTGGAATCAAGGAGGACCAAGGTGGAAAAATATGTGGAAGCCTACAAACAGAGGATCTCCAGAGCCTACAACAAAATGGTAAGACCTCGAACATTTCAAGTAGGAGATTTGGTATTAAAGACGGCAAAGCACATTCAACAAGACATGTCCGCTCCTAAGTTCTCTCCTAAATGGGAAGGGCCATATGTTGTTATCAAAGCAGTGTCTAGCGGTTACTACAAAATTTTAGCAATCAATGAAGGAAAGGAAGGAAACATCATCAATGGCAAATGGCTCAAAGCTTATTATGCTTGATCCATGAAACAAACTACCTCTTCATCATTTCAAGCATTTTCAAAAATGTAATGTTATTCCTCCAAAGAGCATACGAATGCTCCTTTGTTCATTAAACATTTCCTAAATGAGCAAAAATTCGTTCATACCATGATCAACTGTTTCACCTAACTAGAAACTCAGATTTACTCAAAAAAAACAACAACCACAAATGCTCACTCAGAGCAAACCATCTAGCAACGGATAATCCCTGTAAGAAGCCTCGTCAAGATTCTTCTGAAAAATCTTGGTCTTTGCCTTCAAGTCTTCGACTGCTTTCTCAACCCTTGCCGACTCCAGAGCCAGTATCCTCTCCTCATCCAGTAAAGATGCATTCATGGAAATTACATCAGCAGCCTCTGTTGCCTTATGAACCTTGATTATCTCAAGAAGACGACAGATCCAGCTTACATTGAATCGCAATATCTCACAATTTGAGATCATTTCATCCCATTGGTGCAGCTCATGGTTTTTGACGTCTCGCAAGTGCATCTGATTCATTTCCTCGATGATCGGCAATAACCCCGCTACCGTGGTTAAAAGGGTTGGAAGAAAACCTTTCCACACTTCTGCGGTGGCAATGTGACCATACTTCTTCCATATCTTGGTGTACAGAGATACATGACATTTGGGAACCACGAATCCGCCGACCATTTCATTGTCTGGGAAGGTATTAATCAATGGGGCTTCGAATAAAAGTCCAGCGGTTGGGTATTCACGAGCATGGACACCGTCTCCGGTCTCCACGGATCCTACAGAATCTTCACATGCCTGGTTACTGCTTTCCTCAACCTCAACCACGGTCACATACTTTCCACTCTTTCTTCGTCTAGCATCGACGACGATACGGACATCCGCCTACGATGAAACGAAGGAGTGTTAATCCCGGGACTCAATATAATCTCAAGAGTCATAGGTTTACTTACAGACGATCCAGCTTCAGCACGAGCCGATCCATACCGGGCAGGAGCTCTAACAGTCCGCTTAGGCCTTGCATTATGAGGAGTAGCATTCTTCTTACAGTCCTACGACAAATCATTCTCTTGTGACCAACAATCTCGATTGAACGGATACAAGAAAGGAGAAGAAGAAGAAGTGCACAACTTACTGAGATAGACGATGTTATTTCACGCTTCGACTGAAGATCATCTTGAGAAGAAATGTTATCACTGGACATGGCGGCAAGAGGGTAGGATCAAAACTTCTCTGCACGATGAAGCTAACTCATGAATGGAAGAAATATTTGCGTGGATCATAGATTTGGAGTCTTGAAGATATATATATGAGGCGATATTCATACAGTCAACTCAATTACGAGTTTCAATGAAACCCTAGGCTTCAAGGATCGATACCAAAGACGCGGAGGAAAATAACACACTGGGGACTGAACATCACAGTCAAAGGATGGTCCATGCGGCCTTGTAAACGTAATGAATTCTCACCCGTGTTATGTTACTTCTCTTGAAATCGACAAGTCATGATGAATTTGGATATATGGACATTGGTCCATGTCATGGATAAGAGGAAATCGACGATTAAAAAAATGTTCATCATTCAAAAGAAAAGTATAATTGAAGTAAAGTCTTTAAACAGTCAAAAGAAAGATATCCACTATGAAGACTAAAAAGGGAACGCTCTACCATCTACAAGAAGATGGAAGTAAAACTACTCGTCGGACTCATCCGAATTGTCAGCTTCATCGTCACTGCCCTTCTCGGAATCATCTTCTTCAGAGTCACTGTCAGGATCATTGGTGAAGTCCGGTGGACGGAAGATAACATCATCATTTGAATCCGAAATATCTTCTTCCGCAGCTTCAGCTTCAGCTTCAATTTTCTTCATCGTCCTCCGATGTTCTCTTTCATATCGATCAGGCTTAATTTAACGCTCGGATGGCTCCCATGTGATCTCTCCTTCAGAAGCATCAGCATCAGAATCAGAAGGAACCCCATCCAAGAATTGACGCTTCTCCTCAACCCTGTCTCTTACGCAGGATGCGATCTTTTTCACGTTGACGGGTATCCTCCTTTTTGTCTTCAGCTCTTTTCTTTTCGAGTTCAGCAAAAGAGACTCTTCGCTTACCCAAAGGAACATTAGTCTTCGCCCCTTCCTGGGTAACCCGAGCCTTCGATTTCGCTACAAGAGCGTCGAAATCCTCATCAGAAGATCCAGATTAAGAAGAGGAATACCAGTAATCATAGTTGCTGTTACTGTTGGTCCACATTTTCTGGAACCGGAAGATCAAATATTACTACTATGTAAACAAAACAACATCAACAAAAATGGTAACTCTTAAATCTTACCTTTTATACTTCCACTAACAATAGTGATAGTAATACTAGAGTTAACACCTCAAAATCGTTCGACTCTTCGAAAACTGCAAAAACGAACGAAACTTTATTAATTTCAAAACTGATTTTTCATAAAATCACGGACACAATTTTCATAATGTGAAAATTCACACAACTGACCTATGAAGTTTACAACAATAAAATATTTCATCATAAATATATTGTCTATCTTCGAAGGTTCATCAAAACCCACGTTTCTGATTTTTCGAAAAAACAGCAATTAATGCAACTTGCATATATAAATTCTCAAAGAATTTTATCTAATGAAAACAAATTCATGCAAATAAAATATACCATCATATTTTACACAATATATGTCACGGCTACATATATATATAAAAAAAATATTTTTCCTTCGTATCGTCGTTCTTTGTCTTTAAAGAGAAGGTTTATTTCAAAAAATATTGTGAAAGCTCACATCTCATACATATGATAAAGTTTTGTATTTATATGAAAGCTCATAAGAAAATTTTTATCACTGGACACATGTTCATCATACATATTTTCCTTCGTGTCATCGTTATTTGTCTTTAAAACAAAGGATTATTCCGATTTCATAAAAATTCACTTCTTTTATGATAAAACCGTGGCACACATGAAAGCTCATATACTAAGTTTTATCACTGGACCTAGGTTCATATTAAAAAAAAAATCTCTCCTAAATCAGGGATTATAGTTAGTTTTCAAAGCTAACGATCGAACGAACATATGTTTTCAAAAACGAGGGTTTTTCATAAAACTCACACTAATATGCACACATGTATATAACTTCATCATGATCAAAACATGAAAAATTCATGAGGATCATAAACATCAGCAAAAAAAAAAACACGTACCTGATCGACCGGAATTTGGCCGGCGGCGACTGGCGGCGGCGGCGCTGATCCAAGCGGTCTTCTCCTGCTGCTGGCGTGAAGTGCTGAGGCGGTGGAGAACTAGTCGTGGCAAAAAAAAAGATTAATCCCTTTTATATCAATTTTATTTCCAAAACCTAATTTTCTAAGGATTTCCTTATTGGGCCCGACCCGCGAATCCTAACCGACCACGGACTCGTCGTCCAAACCAGCGGTTCAACACTGATTTATGCTCATCAAACGACGCTCCAATCATGACATTGAAGCCTTCATCAAGTCGTGGTTTGCTCATTCTCTCTAAATCCAGTAATGTCTCAACTTAAGACTAAGTTCAATTACTGGTATTATTATTTATGGCCGGAAAATCACCATTTAATGCTGACTGAGGAACACAGCTTTCTTCACTAAGCAGGGGACTTATTGTAGATGGTGGATTTTCGATAAAGGCTAAATTCATAAACTCATAATTATACGAAGCTCTGATTCAGCAATCAGACGTGAGTATCGAGACACGGGTCTCTCATCGAATTCTCAACAGAGAGTACTTTCTCTCAGAGTACATGTAGATATGTAGTCTCACGACTGGACAACGGCATATCTCATGAATACTGAATACTTTCAGTGATTATTTCTATATAGCATCACGTGATGGACGGCTCCTAGACAGCTTGCTCTGCTAGTATAGAGCGATAACGTCTTCAGGAACAAACAACGAGTCTACCCTGACTATATAAAGGATATGACTTACCGACAAGCTCATATCGGGATGATTAATGCTCCTAGACAGCTTGCTCTGCTAGTATAGATCCAAAAAGTTAATTATTCCTAATTACAATCGCTCCAATTCCATGGTCGAATCCACGACTGGTCCCATGGAATGACAATAACAATTGTTCTGATTCTATGATCGAATCCACAGCTTGATCTCATAGAATAGCAATAACTATATTATCTCATTACTCCGAGTTCATGATTGAATCCACAACTGGTCTCATAAATGGTAATAGATAAACCTTAATTACTCTGATTCTATGGTCGAATCTACGATCCCATGGAATGGTAATGCTCACTTTATTATTCTGAGTTCGTAGTCGAATCCTCAGCTGATCCTATGAATTAATAATAAACATCTTATTACTCAGTTTTGTGAATTATTCTCCACTGAATTCCACAATTAGTAATAAATAATCAACAACCGGGCGTCTGAGCTACCTCTAAGTAAGCCCCGATTCGAATGGTGAAGGTGTATTCAACGACGATACACTAACAGTCACCGCACGAACGAGTATTTCAAAAATACAACGAAACGATGAACCTATGCAAAATAGGGAGGAAAATAATAAATAATTAAAAATATTGTCCAGGGTGCTGGGAGCAAGGACACACGATCGACTGACCGTGTCTTGATCAATCCCACGCCAGTTTTATATGTTTAATGCATTTTTATTATTTTCCATGATTTGATGAAAATTCTCTCATTTTATCAAATCTCCTTCGTCTCGAGGAAACTCCTCGGTTTCATGGTACTTCCATAAATCCATAAAAAATATTATAAAATTAAGGAAAGGAGTGTGGGGCGTGACCATCGGCCAACCGGCCATGCCTTGGTCCCAACCGGCCCCACACCCCACGGTTCCTTATTATTTTATTATTATTATTTCTCTAATTTCATGAAAAAACTCCTTGATTTCATGGTATTTTTTGCACAAATCATCATATAATAATAAATAAAATAAAATTATGAAAAAAACTGTGGGACCGGGTCACTAGCCGGTCCCATACGCCCTTTGCTTTATTATTTTATTATTATTTATCCTATTTTTCCTTGAATTCATCAAATTCCTTGATTTCATGGTATTTCTCTCAAATTAGGAAAAATTCCCTCAATTCATCAAACATACATGAAAAATACACAAAAATTAGGGAAACTCGTGGGACCAGGCCCAAGACGGTCGGCCATGCCTTCCACGGTCCCACACACCCTTGTTTTTATTATCTTAATATTTTTTGCTTCCCTGAACTCATGAAAACTTCTTCAATTCATGGAAACTCCCTAAATTCATCAAATTTCTCAAAATTCAAGAATTTTTCATAAAATCATCAAAATATTATAAAATTAAGGAAAAGGCACCACGGGACCGTGCTCACGACCGGCCGACCATGCCTTGACCACGGCGGTCCCACGCCTCCTCATTTCTTATTTTATAATTATTTTTCATCATCTTATGGTGTTTTCCTCAGTTTCGTCGAAACCTTAATTTTGGTATATTTTCTCGAATGGATGCTCAATTGCACGCCAGAAAATATCAAAATTCTCAAGAATGAGACGCGGACGCCTTGGGGACACGAGCACGCTATCTTGACCGACCAAAATTGGCTCTTTGACTCACGGAAGCCGGTCCCATCAATTTTCACAGTTTTGACCTAATTTGCACAATTGCTCGTATTAGGTCCAAAACACTTCCAAACACTTTGGATTTTCATGAAGTGATCGTCAGGCGGTCACATGACAACCCAGGGCCGGTTTCATGACTCCATGGTCGGTCCCTCGCCTCGTCATAATTAATTAGGTTTTCTCACCTAAGGCTCGGACGAGTATTTTGATTAAAAGATTAAGCCAGCATTTAATCATTCTTCCACCAACAAATTGTCAACTCTTCAGGAGTTCTTCGTATTTGCTCACGTTAGCATATGGACACTACATGGTTGATCCACGGTCCCATGTAGTCGCTCCCTCCTTCGTCCCATGGTTGAAATTCTGACGAACCATGAATTGATCATCAATTGATCAAATTAGGGTTTCTGAATCCAAGGATCATCATTCCAGATTCCAACCTTAATAATTTTACGACGACCTCACGGTCATTAATTTTATTAATTATGCTCGGTTCAACGACCAGTATTCTAATTAATATTTTTGGTACGCTACCAATAATCCATCAGATGAGCAACACATGCTCAGACGATCAAATATTCAACAATTCATCACATGAGCAACACTTGCTCAGATGATAAATATTTTCTCAAACCAAGGGATATTGGTTCAACAATCAATATTCAACGATCCATCGAATGAGCAATACTTGCTCACTTCATCGTAAGAACTATACCTCTGTCTCATGACATGTTCAATTCATGATTTTCAGAACATCATGTTCAACTCAACAACTACATGGACTCATCGTCCCATCAAACCACGAAGTCATCAATTGACTAACAAACCACGAGACGTCAATCGTGTTACTTGGGGGATATCACTTAGGGTTTTGGTCTGGCGGTCTACGGCACGTGTGTTCAAACACACGATGGAATGTGAGCAAGTCGTGCAATCAGTTGAAGAAATTCACGAGGTAGTGGGTGGAAAATCTACCAAGTATCCACACGTTGAGCAACTGGTTTCAAACACGATCTCCACTTCCCCACTCCTTGATTCCATCAACTGTCACACTTCATGGAATCATGGTGTCTAAAATTCCAGCAATATAAATAAGTCTCTGAATCATGATTGAATCATCAGCATCATCAGCATCATCAATATCACGTCTCATCGACAACACGAGATCATCAACTCGTCAATTGAGCAACTACTCTCAATTGAGCAATTTCAATCACTCAGAGCTTATCGTATTCGGAATTTACACACCCACAATCTTTGATTACCATCGATTCCACACATTTCTCAGCTTCCCTCCTACAGATCAACCCATCCTCTCTTGTGACCGAATTTACTCTGGAACGGTCATTGTCTTGATTTAGGCCGGAGTACTACAGATTTATCTCTCGAATCTAAAGCACCCCCTTTGTAGCGGTGCATCTATGTGAGGTTTAACATTTCGCTCAGTTTGAGGAGTCTCCTCCGTACGGTCGTCTCCTCAATTCCTTAAAAATCAACAAATCGTTTTTCCCCATCTACATGGGGGGGAGTTCTTTTGAACTTGCGCTTAATTTCCATATCTTTGTGGGGAGTGCGGCTGTGGAATATTTTAGGGGTTATCTTGTATTTTTATAAACTCCTTGATGAATACATTTAGCTTCGGCTTTATGATTGCATCTAAACAAGTTGATATGTACTTTTCTTTGGTCTTGAAGCATCTCCGTGGAAATTTCATTAGGATCCCGTTTTCGTACCTTTGCCAATTTTATTGACAAAAAGGGGGAGAATTAATATGTAGTTCACACTACAAATACATATGTTTTACATGTTTTACGGATCATTATGTAAGGGGGAGTGGTTTTCATGTTGAGATGAAAGTATTGACTAAGGGGGGTGATATATATCACCATAGTATTGTTGTCGAAGTTGTGACATAAGAACTTTGATATTGTGTAATAATATTATGACATTGTATAACAATGATCGAGAGCTTTTGTTTTCTCATTGTTATGGCTACGGATCTTCAACAACTATGATGTTGAATTGAACATCTGTGGAATCATGGGAGTACTTGGAAAAGACGAAGTTTTCGAGTAATTTTAAAGCACAAAGGAGATCAAGCATGTGTACGAGAAGCTACAAAGTTTTATTTATTTTGTAATCCATATGTATTGATAGTTTTGCCACTAAAATTGACAAAGGGGGAGATTGTTAGAGCATTGCTCGGTCGAACTCTCATGCGTTGCTATCTCAAGCATGTTTGTCAAGTTTAATTGTCAAAACTATATGTCTTGGTTTCTACTCTATCTCCTACTCTTGAGACAAAGTCGTATAAGTATGATAGTTTTCATACATACACATTTGGTATTTCGAGCCGAGTTTGCTCGCCTATATTTTTCTCGAAATTTGTGTTGGTAAGCTTTTGTTTTAACCACTTTTCATCTTAACCCGTGACGATAGTCATGATGACGTTTCAATCTTGAAAATAGCTTTGATGATGATAGTCGTGAATAACGATTGTTATAACACTATAGAAGAATGTTTCAATGATAGAAATGTAGAGTTGAGATTATGTAACCAACTATGGATATAAGCATATATAGTGTGTTCGCACATTAGTATATAAATCCATGTGCCGGAAACCAAGTGTATGCATATGTGTGCATACGGTATTGGTGAATGAGACAGGTTGGGTACGCGTATGGAAGTTTTCGAACCGAAAATTTCTTCCGAGTTTGTAAGTTTGCAAAATTATTAAACCAGTCACCTTGGGTATGCATACCCGTACGCGTACCCACGGAAGTTTTCGACCGAAAATTTCTGCTGAGTTTCTAAACTCAATTCCGGTTGTTATGGTACACGTACCCGTACGCGTACCCAAGCTGGTTATATTTCTCAAATCGGAAGTTCATAAACTTAAACAATAAATCAATAAGGAATGCAATCTTTGCAAACCATGGCTATATTGTTCATGAATTGATTCAAGTGAATCAAACCGATTTTGTTTCAATTGTGTCTATTCATAAATACCTAAGCAATTGAACAACTCTTCAACTAGTTCTTATGAGTCATTTGAACTAGTTATGTGAAGAAGATGAATATGGTTAATATGGAAGTACTCACATGGCTAACCATTGGTTAACTATTTGTGAACTAACTAAGTGTACACGTTTAGGTACGGTTACAAAAACCTAAATGAAATACATTTCATTTGTGTGTGACAAGCTAAGTTTCGATCTAACGGTTGAAAGGTATTAGCTTGGTTAAATCAGGCTTTTCATCTAACGGTGAATATTGAAAGCTTTGTTACCAAGGTAACTTGGATTGCAAACCCTGATTTGAAAACTATATACATGAGACATCTAGAAACTGGAAAACTAATCCTCACACCTCCTGTGTGATACTAGTTGGTTTTGCTAGAGTCGATTCTCCTGTAACCTTAGGTTTCTTCTCGAGACCCTGTAGGTTAACGACTGAAAGACTTCATTGGGATTTGAATCCAGACGAAACTACTTCTCTTGTAGTTGAGTGATCTGATCTTTCCATTTTCTATCGTACGAGTTCAATCGAATAATTGACTTGAGATTATATCTTCGATATGGCAAGATAAAAAAAAATCACAAACATCTTCGTCTCATCGTTTGTGATTCCGCAATATCTAGTTTCGCTACCATACGATTTAGATTATTGTGAGGTGATTGATAATTCTAGGTTGTTCTTCGGGAATATAAGTCCGGGTTATCAATTGGTTTCTGTTCACCTTGATTTTATCAAAAGACGGAACAAAACTCTTATGTTTATCCGTGGGAGACAGATTTATCTATCATCGTAGACTTTTCTGTGTGATACATATTTGTTTATTAAAGTATTCGACTTTGGGTCGTAGCAACTCTTGGTTGTGGGTGAGATCAGCTAAGGGAATCAAGTGTGTAGTATCCTGTTGGGATCAGAGACGTAAGGAGCGCAACTGTGCCTTGAATCAGTGTGATATTGATTAGGGTTCAACTACAATCCAGACCGAAGTTAGTTTGTAGTAGGCTAGTGTCTGTAGCGGCTTAATACAGTGTGATGTTCAATCTGGACTAAGTCCCGGGGTTTTTCTGCATTTGCGGTTTCCTCGTTAATAAAGTTTCTGGTGTCTGTGTTATTTCTATTCCGCATTATATTTTGTTATATAATTGAAATATCACAGGTTGTACGTTAGGATCAATCAATTAGAATATCCAACCTTTGGTTGTTGATTTAAATTGATTGACACTTGAATATTGATCTTTAGTACCATCCAAGTTTATCTCTCTAGTATTTGATAAAGACTCGTAGATTTCCATTTGCTTGAGTAAAGATCAAATCGATAGATTGAGATATTAACTCTTTGATATACTTTTATCTAATTGAGTCTGACTGTCTAGTTGATTCTCTAGAAAGTATATTGGAGCTAGTCCATACAAATTGTTAATCGAAATATTGGGTGAGGTTGTTAGACCCCCGCTTTTTCAACTCACCAAAGTGGATAATCATGTGCCTCTTTTATATATATATATATATATATATATATATATATATATATATATATTGTCTTTATTATCAGGAGGCTGATCATATGTCACCTAACACAAGTTTTTTCTAAAGTGGTTGATCATGTGTCTCTTAATCTCGACTGTTGGACACTCTTGAATTAGGGTTTTGTTCTGGCGGCCTATATGACGTGTGTTCATCCACGATGAGAAATGTGAGTAGGTCGTGCAAGCGGTTGAGGGAGTTAGCAAAGTAGTGGGTGGACGATAGATCAAGTCTCCACACGACATGGAACTGACTTTACCACGATCTCTCACTTCCCCATTTCTTTCACTCAAGAAACCGTCACACTTACTGGGATCAATGTGTTTACTATTCTGACAATATAAATAAGTTCTGAATCGATGACTGAGGACAACATTCGTCTACACAGAATTTCTATCGATCGAAACTTATTCATAGAATTCAGCATTTAGCAGTTCATCAATTTGCATAAACCCAAAACACATACACAATCCTTGATCATCATTGATCCCACACAATTCTCAGCTTCCCTCCTACAGATCAACCCATCTCCCTCTTTGTGACCGAATTGACTCTAGAACGGCCATTGACTTGGTTTAGGCCGGAGTCCTACAGATTGATCTCTCAAACTCAAAGCACTCACGTGCAGTGCATCTGTGTGAGGTTAAGCAGTTTGCTCGGTTGAGGAGTCTCGCCCGAACCTCGTCTCTTCACTTCCCTGAAACCAGCGAACCGTTTTTCCCCATCTACACCTAGAGATATATGTAAAAACTTTCTACAGGTACAGATCTATTATAGTTAGGTTTAATCTGTTTATTCTTGATCGTCTAATCGATCATGGGGATTAATATTAAAAAGATCTATGGTTACAGATTTAGTGTAGTCGGGTTAAGGACAGAAAAGGGAAATTTATTACCCGACTTAACTCTGATTTGATGGGACCTACCGACTTAACCCTTCAACTAACGAAAGTGTGACTCTTTTTGTTAATAATTTGTAACAGTAGTACCATTTTGCAAATCGGGTCCTAATTGTTGGACTGTTTTATACATTTCCCTTTTTCTAACTCACAAAAAACAAATAATTTTTTTTTCTTCGTCATTGCCTGAGGCTCACCTAACTCTTGATGCCAAATGTAGAATTTTTAAAACAAAATATATGGAGAGGAGAGATATATGTCTACATTGCTTAACTCTCTAATACACTTTTCTCATTAACATAAAAGCCCTTAAATAGGCATTATAATCTTGACTGAACTCTTAGACTGGGATTTATAGGTCTTTGCAAGCCCTTCCCAATTGCTTTTCCACGTCATCTTGGGAAGAGCCTAGATCCAGCGGTAATTCTCTATTAGTATTATGGACGGATAATGGTTGTCAGGTTTTGGAAAAAAATAACGGATAATGGTTGTTCGTTTTCTACTTTTTAAGCTAAATCCCACTTTTCTCTATGGAACCACTAAATTACAAGATTTTTAATTTAAAAATGAATAACCATTAACCACTTTTCACTTTTACAAAACGGTCAACCATTGCCGGTTTGAAAACTCTTCTCGCAGGGATTCACACTCAATAGAGAACGTGAAAGGGAAATGGGAAATAGACCATGGTTTTTTTCGGCTTGGGAAGAGGTTATGAATCTTCATAAGACCCAGTTATAACAAGTAACCCGCTACATTAATTTTTAGTTAATAGGACGTATATTCCCACGTTGAAAACTGCCATTTACGACCAAAATACTGGGATTAATCCCATAACTTCTTAAAGACTAAATTAATTAACTTAGTCCTAAACGTGTTTGGATTACTAATTCCAACAAGTCCCAGCAAAAGTTTCTCACATTTTTGGATTGAGCTTCATTCGACCAAGGCAATGGAAAAATTGAACCAACTAAAATCATAGGGGAATACAATGGAATAGAAGATACAAATGAAGTCTGTATTAAACTCGGGTTACACTACCAAGTTTTAACAGAACAATGAATCCAAATAAAATCTCATCCATATGAATTCAACATGTGCCACCCAATGTACAATTCTTCTTGTGGTCTGCTGCACAGAATTCAATTCCAACTGTGGACAATCTCAATAGGAGGGAATGTCAAATTCAATCCACAATGTGTAGCAACTCTCAAGAAGAAACTATAAATCATTTTCTTCTCCACCGTGAGTATTCTCATAAAGTCTGGTCATATTTCTTTGGGGGCTACAACATCAGGTGGGTGCAAAGTGGAAATATTTTCGAGCAATTACAATCCTGGAAATATAGAAGGGGTCGACAAAGGGGAAGAAAGATATGGTCTCTACTCATTTTTGACATATACTAGGCTACCTGGAACGAGAGGAACGGACGAATAATGACTCAAAAAAGGTCCAAAACAGTTCCAGAAACAAAAAATGAGGTGAAACTTTTGATATATACATGGGGTGGGAAGGAAAAATGGTTTTTTGCAATCACTTTTAGAGAACTCATAACTCAGTGGAAAGTCTGTATAGACAGAAAGCAATAGCTTAGAGCAAGTCTTATGCTGGAAGAATTCTATCTTCCAAATTCCATGACACCTCAGCATTTGGAATAGATGATGGAAGTCCAAGTCTAATGGTTTAGTGATGGAAAAATTCCAAAGCTCCAAAATATAATAGCGTTCAGCGCTGATGGAAATAGCGTTTTTTAAAATGAGAAAAAAACGGTTTGAAATAGTCTGTGTTGTCCAGCATATATACCAACAGTTAGTTTAGTTTGAAAAGAAGGCCATTATTTAGTTGCCACGTTACCATAAACAGTTAGGTTGTGTTTGATAAGAGGTAATTCCATGGAATTAGTCATCTTTCCATGGATATAACGTGTTTTCCGTCGTTTGGTCAAAAATTTGTTTCCATGGAATTGCAATAAAAGAGTGGCCTAAAATATGTTTTATACTCAATTCCCTGGAATTCCATGGAAAGTCTTTCCTTGCCTCCCCCAGGAAATTGATTCCATGGAATTGTTTCCTTTCTCTGTTATCAAACACAACCTTAGCTTTTTAGTTGAAAAATAAGATCGTGATTTCCTTCACCCACTAATTAATCGCCACGTGCAGACATTTCATCTATTTTACAATTAAATAAAACGGGAAATGCTACGGGATAAACGGTGAGGGTAAAATAGAGTTATCTTTTTCAAACGGTTAAAACAAAATAGCATAATACGCTATTCTCAATAGCGTTTTTTATTTTTTAGTATGCTAATCTGATTAGCGTTTTACTTGGATTCCACCCGCCATTCCATGAAATCATGGAACACTGCTTTGATTTTTTGTGGAATATCCCTACTTGGAAGCCATTAGACTTGACATTTGATGATTTTTCCACACTTAGAATAGCTTGGATTCCACCATAAAACTTGCTCTTATTAGCTTGTACATTTTTCAAAAGCCTGTACGGATAATGGGGGCTCCGGCCTTATTACATTTCCCATTAATATAATCTCAACCTTTTTCCTCAATAAAATAAATAAAAACTAAACATTCTAAGATTCGGAGAGCATTCTGTTCCCGTAGATCAAATACATCAGAAGGTGAACGGTATCAACAACACACAAATTGATTCTTTTCTTCTCTTAATTGATTTTTTTTTTTTTTTTTTTTGTAAAATCAACATTGAGATTTCCACTGAAACCATCACTTGCCCTGTTAACCAATACCACAAACGAACAAAAGCTGAAAAATCACAAATTGATTTATCATGAAAACCAAAAACTATAAGAAAAACTGCACATCAATTGGAAGAAACTGTAAATTTCATTTCATTAAATCCTCCTTCTACTGTTCTACAAGTAGTAGTCACCAGATAACATTCAAAACAGTAATTACATTCTTAAACCAAATTAAAACTTCAAACTAAGAAACCTAATTAGATTAGAGATTGTGAGAAACAACAGATAGTAGTAGTAGTACTATTAGACCGTCTTTGGGTGGTTTTTTTCTCTGTCAGCTTGATTTTGCAAAACAAAACCTAACCTCCAAAACCATAAAGAGTTCTTCCCTGTCTCTTGAGAGCGTAAACAACATCCATGGCAGTAACAGTCTTCCTCCTGGCATGTTCAGTGTAGGTAACAGCATCACGAATCACATTCTCCAAAAAGATCTTAAGAACTCCTCTTGTTTCTTCATAGATCAAACCACTGATACGTTTTACACCTCCTCTTCTTGCTAATCTCCTGATTGCTGGTTTTGTGATACCTTGAATGTTATCACGAAGTACTTTGCGATGACGCTTTGCTCCTCCCTTTCCCAAACCTTTTCCTCCTTTACCACGTCCTGACATTGTTGATTTCAAAGATTTGGATCTGAAAATAAATCGAAAAATTCATAGATTAGTAAAAATTTCATAATCAATTTCTCAAACTCTAATTTCCAGATCTGAAAAATTAAACTGATAAAATTAAAAAATCAAAATTCTCTCAAATCCAGACAAGATTGAACCTAAGTTAAGAAGTATCAAAACCCTAGCTGAGAAATGAAGATAGAGAATGAAACGAACCTATTAAAAAGTCGAAACTAAATTTCTGAAAGTGGGGAAGAAGCGAAAAAATCGATTTAATTTTTGATGTGTATTTTTATGATGTCCTTGATTGGTTTATATAGAGAGAGACTAGTGGAGAGCGATCTGTAACTAAGGGTTGAAAGATTCTGTACCGTAGATAACTTTGTTATGGACGGTGAAAATTTAGTGTTTAGGACCGATGAGGTGTCAAGGTGGGAAAAATGAGATTTTGAAAAGGTTTTCATTTTGGGCCAAATTTTGGGTTTTCAAATGCTTTAAAAGTCATTCCCGCCTCTCGACTCGTAACGTGTGGCAAACGCAATAACGATTAGAACACGCCTGCCACGGTGGGGAAGGCCGACCAAAAAAAAACAAAACAAATAATAATTTCCGCCGGTAGACATATACTATCTTCGTTTCAGAAAAAACGATATTATCATAGTTTCATTTTGCCTAATAATAGGCCAAATTGATAAAGTGATAGCTTTTCCTAAAACTGAGGGAAATTGAAAGGGTGAAAGTAACTATTTTGCTGAAACGGAGCGAAAGTATCACTTTTTCTGAAACGAAAAATTAATCGATACATAAACCAAAATATGGTTGCATAATATGTTATGCATCCTTTGTGGTGGTTTGCATAATGGCTATGCATTGAATTTTCGAAAACTATGCCTAAAGTGAAAGTACCACTTTTCCTGAAACGGAGGGAGTACATCGTTTTATTAGTTGCAACGGAAAATTAGTTAGATGTATAAACCAAAATATGACTATATAAAGTATTATGTATCCTTTGTGGTGGTTTGCAAAATGGGTATACATATAATTTCTAAAATTGTGTCTAAAATGATAAATACCTCTGAATTATTCTTAAAAACTCTAAATTTAATATTGTTGTTTGTACTCATTGCGTAGGTTTTTTTATAACTTTTCCAACGAGATAAAATTTGTAAAATTTTAAGGCACAGATTTTTAGATATACTATATTAAAGTTTGGTTGTCAATTATACCCCTAAAGAATATGATACATAAGAGTTATAGTAATTGATCTAAAATGGAGGGATATTTTGGTATTATCAAGTGCACGCTACCAAAACCTTTTTATCAAATTTCAAATTTATGTGGGGTTTCAATTTACAAAAAAGTGGTCATAAAAGGGACTCCCTCCCTTCGAGCCCTCCGGTCGGTCGGCCCAATTATCTCTTAGCTAAGGCCAAGCACTATGGTGTGCTATATCCCTTCCCTATCCCCTAATTATAAACAAGTAAATATTGGTCACAAGACAACCTCATTATGGTCTGCTTTTATCCCTTTTCTACACTAAGTTTCCGTGCGAATAGTGCCAAACGAAAACTGGGCTTCCGTTTGAGTCAACTTGTTGGCTTGACCAAAATGGAAATTGAGTATCTGTTTCAGGGGCATAAGTATATAAAAAATGCACGAATTTGCCATTTTTCCTTCTTCACTCTTTTTTTCTTCTCTTAAAACCCTCTCACACTTTTATCCCCCTTTTGATTTTCATATTGATTCATTGTGATTCATTGGTTGAAATTAAAAGGGTTTGATCCTTACTCCAAGGTGAACCAAATTCATTCTTCAATTTTAAATTCCATCCACAAAATCATCAAAGGTGAGTGATCCTAATTTTCGGGTTTAAAGTTAATTTAATTTTGATTTTGATGAAATTGTTGATATTAAGTTGGTTAGGTATGTGGTATGCAATTCAATAACAAAAATAAAACATAGATTTAGTGAAAAGTCCATGATTACTACATGTTGTGTGATGTATCACTTGATTTATGTTCAATGAAATGTTTATAACCTACGATTGTATTGATGTTTGATGTTGATTTACTTGTATTTATGTATGGTATATAGAAATATAAACTATAAATGTTGTTTTGAAAAGTACAAAATAAGTCTTATGTTAGCTTATGTAAGAGTTAAATACGGAATCTATTTGGATACTTATAGTGATGAAGAAGAAAAGGCTTTGCTAATGTTTACACAATTGTGTTTGGATGAACGGCTGCGTGTTATTCGACAACCGGTGCCTGGGGAGGTGCAAACAGGTAGTGTAATTACTTGAATTCACTCACATCTTTTTTGATTGCTTTCATCTTTGTTTTTAAGGCACCAGGATCCCTTCCATTAGGATTGCCGCTCCGTTCAGCGAAAAATTGGTGAATACGTTTCCAAAATAAAGATGTTTTTTGTTGCGCACCTACAATTTCACACAACTCACATAAATATATGCAGCAGTAAGATCAATCTCTTCTCGTTGTACAATATTGTTAACCATTTCGAATCAAACTAAAATATAAGAACTTGAGTAGTAGAAGGTAAAGAAAAATATCAAAGAAGTACAGTAAAAGAGAGATAAGAAATCAATTAAACTCAATTGATTGGGACAATTTTGAATTGAGATTTAGAGTTGTATTTATAGAGGATTTTTGATAAGTTTTTGGAAAAATAACCGTTGGGATCCGACGGTGGAAAAGATAGAGTCATTCAGAATGATGGATGGTTAGGGTAGGGTGTGAGAGAAGTGTAAACAAAAAAAGGTCAAACAAAAAAAATTAGCAAATGGATACTCAGTTACCGTGTAAAAAGTCACAAAAACTGAGTTTCCGTGCCATTTCCTTACTCTACAAGGGGGTCAGATTTGATCCAGTTCTGTAAGGAAGGGATGACTTTACTCTAAAGGGATGACTTCAAGTATTTATAGACAAGGAAGTTTGGAGACCAAGGAATATTTCCAAAACCGAAAATATTCTCAAAGATATTCAATATATACCAAATTCGGTTTCCATAATTCCTGGAAATGCTCTGTCCAAAATAATGACCGAAAATCTCTTTGGAAAATCTCAACTAGTAAATGCACATTACTAATTCTCATTTTCTTGGAAAGATTCTCAACTTATTTATATTTCGATCCTGGGATTTTCTTCTTGTAGCTATTAAGGAATAACATTGAACAATAAAAGATAAACATTATTGTACGTGTTCAAAGTACGCTGACATCCTTACTTTGTAAGTCCCCTTTCATACTTAAAACCTTGAAACTGATTTGCCACACTTCCAAACAAGTTTAGAATTGGTTCATCTGACTTTCAAGAACTATGCGATTGATTAAGAAACACTCAGTCACAAATCATGGGTTTGACGGTTCTACCAAAACAAGTTTCGGTTCTACCTCCATGTGAGTATTGTGCATAGTCACACTAGCTTTCCAAAATTCGGTTGACTAGGTACTAGGATCGGTTCCCTACATATATATGGTATCTAACTTATATGTGTTGCACATGTCCATAGGATCGGTTCCCCTTTGCCTAAAAACGTGTTGCACATGTCCATAGGATCGGTTCCCCGTTTTGCTACAAACTTGTTGCACCTCATACAATGATCGATTCCCCTCTGTGATGTGTTGCACCTCTTCATAGGATCGGTTCCCCTTTACCCAGATTCGGTCAAACAAATCACAAACTCGATCATACCATCTTAGGTGATTACTTAAGATCGGTTTCACTAATAAAAGTCATACCAATACATAAGTCAGGCCCTTGTGAATAGTTTTATCAAGAACACAAACAAGCCGTGAGCGGTTATACTAAATCACACATATTGGATGTTCACGAGATATGCAATGAATAACAATTCGAATAAAGCCTGGCGATTTCCTTTTCGATTCATAAACAAGTTTATGAACTTACTTCCTTAAAACACATGTAAAAAATTGTTTCCTAGGATGAAATCCTCACCTTATACCCATATATAATCACAATAGCATTTAAACGATTATGACGAAATCTTATCTACAAAGTTTAATGGTTAAGAAATAAACTTCATATTGTATTCCTTAATACTATGTGTGTCTAGAGTGTTCATGCTTCGGAGTTTCGTTTTCAATATGCACGACTTGAAAGATACTTTAGGGAATGAAACAGTTCAAGTCAAATATCACTAACTTCAAGTGGAAGGATGATGTTTCCGTTGTAGCTTCTTACTTCTTCACTTCTTCAAGTCTTCGCAATACTTGTAATGTCTCGTATCCTAATACTTTCAAGCTAACCTATAAGAAGCTAACTCTAGTACATAATCAAGCGACTCTTAAATGAGTTTTGATTCACTAAAATATGACAACCAAACTTGACATACCAACGCTTGGTGGGTTCAACCGAGCTATGCTCTAGCAATCTCACCTTTTGTCAATTTTAGTGACAAAACTCTTACAATCATATGGATAAACAAATTACAAGAATTCATTACACATACGCTTGATTCCCGAATTCAACAGCACAATAACCTGCATTCATTCAATCCTTAAATTCCGTTGTTGACATTATAATAACAAAGTTAATACTCCCCCTAAAGGTGAGATAGGTAGATTTCATCAATCCGCACGTCTTTGTTATACCAATTAATATGATATGCTACTCCCCCTTAATCTATGATTTCACTCTTTCGTTAGATAAACGTTTAAGCATAATTTTTCTTTTCCTTAGTGATACCAATCAATATAAAATCAATACCAGTATCACTTGTTTACTCCATATATTTCTCCCCCTTTTTGTCACAAAATGACAAAGAAACGAAAAAATAAAGGACAACACGAAAATAATCTTACAAATCTCAAAATAGACTTGCAAACCAATAGAGTTAAGCACGAGGGTTCCACACACCATTTTTGATAACTAATATCAAAACCGAAACTACAAAGTAATTTGTTTTGATATGTTATCAAGGAAACAATTTCCTGAAGCAATTTCCCAATTTAGTTTAGCAAACCAAAAATCAACTAAGCACCTTAGTCCCTTTGCTAAACCGATTGTACAAATACTACCGCTTCATTCGATAAGACCAAAATAAAGATAACTCTATTTTTCTCATCAGGTTCTAATTATCCATATAACTTAGACCTTTCAATTTTAAACAAGACGAGTACTAGGTTAGTTAACTAGCATTTCTTGTTAAGGCATTCGATTAGACTTGAATAACCGAAACCTCCACTTTGATAAGTCTAACTAAGATAAACTTAGTTTCTCTTATCCGGAATCGAATTGGACTAAACAACTCATCCCGTAAACCTTTTCTTTCGTTAGGACATAAATAATTCATACAAACCAAAATAAATCAACTTGCATAATTATTCACCTCAACCAGAAGCAATTGAATCAACATAAGCATTAAAACACCGGAATTGCACCGAACTTTTGTAAGCCTAAACAATTAATATCACACAATAAAGCAAGATAACAATAATTTTTCTTAACCGGAACCAATTGAATCACACACACATCTATACAAACATCATGGAATAAAACATCAATTGTACCGAAATTTTGTTAAGCAAAAGCAAAATATATATGAAATAAAAATCAGGCTTTTCTTAAATAGGAAAACAATTAACTAACAATATTTTTACCTCAAATTTCGCATCCGCTTCTCCAATATGTTTGCATCTTCTTCCAGGGATAATTGATATCGAAATATCATTATGTTGTCATCCTTATGTAAAACAAAAGAATAACAACAACAACCAACCTTTACCAGACAAAGGTTGAAAACTGGCTTTTAACTATTGCAAGCAAAAGTTGAAAACCGTCGAAACACATATGCTTTTATGCTAAACCAAAACCGATTCAACATATTGTGACTTTTTCACATATTATTTCTACCAGAACCCCTCATGATCCTTTGATAAAGCCTACCAACATGGGCTAGAACTTAATCCTGCTAGATCAAAAAGTCACCCAAACCATAAGGGTTCACAACATTATGAGATCGAATATCAAGGTAATAAAACCAAAATCAAACATCACATAAACATCCATAGCAATAATAAAGCATTCAAGCACAGGCTATGTAAATCAAAAACCATTACAAGAAAAATTATAAATTAAATAATTTTATTCATAATAGTTTTATTCATAATAGACCTAATACAATCATTGAAAGAAATCAAAAATTGATGTCTATTTTCTTAAATTAAGTATTACAGCATATAACTTAGTGGTGCTCTTGTTGTTCACAGAGGTTTCTTCACTGTTCAAACTTTTAAAGCATGTCTCAAGAGACTTGTCAGCAACCACTTCTAGTTTCTCAAGCTTTGCAACTTGCATCTTCACATCAACAATTTCAGCTTTTGTTTCCTCAATTTTTTTTTTTGAGCCAATCTTGATGTCGAACATTCATAACAAGATTGTTTTCTAGTTCTTCAAAACCTTGGATATATTGAGACATACTATCAGAACAAATCCACTTTGTTTTGGTTGGATCTTGTTTGTTGTAAGCCAACAGACATGACTCATCGTGTGATAGAACTGAACTATCTGAATCATAATCAGACATGATTTTTGATATGATTTTCTTTTTCCTCTTTGTATTGATTCCTTGACAATATTTAACCCTTTGAGCTTCCTCCTTATTAACCTTTGAGATACTGCGAGTTATTGGAGGCATGCTTGCTCATATATATATATATATATATATATATAAATGATTTTTCAGGGTATCAGAATACATATAAGAGATAATTTTCCCTTAAAAAGAGACCACTTCCGGTCCGAAAGATATCAGGGGAAACCGAAAATATTAAACAATATATTTCGTTTACTTTGTCTGAACTTCTCAAGTTGGAAGGTTTATTAAAATTCGAAAATTCCAAATATAACTTAATTTTTGGAATATCATGATAAACATGAACATTTTTAGACAACTATGGATTTGCAGCTATCCATAAAGTTTCACAACTTTTCTGATAAACAACCGCACAAACAAATGTGCTCCAGATTTATTGTGCCTTTCTCATCCATGAATAAGAGCACGAAAAGGATGAGAATGCACAATTTTGATACAACTAGGTTGCATCGGAGTAAGCTTTTTCTAGCTTACAGTGAATATCAGAAACATAGTTCATGTTTCTCTTGGGGAATTTCTGCCCAAAATATTTTCTCCCAAGACGATGATCTTTTGTAACTCTAGAGATATGATCATGTGGAGAAATTTTACTTACGTGAGAATTCTCGGAGATAGATAAATCTATCTTAATTCTTTCAATGAGATTCTCATAAGATTTTCTCATTCTAAGGACTTCCTTATGATTCACATCAATGTGATTATCTGAAACAATTATCGAAAACTCCCGATTGTTTCTTTTGGCAGAGATTCTCTCTTTCCCTTTCTTCTGGAGTCGTTCTTCATCAAAACAAGGATTTTTTCGATAATGATGAGGATGAATCTTTTTCCAGAAGAGATTATCAACTCTTTCCTCTAACTCTTTTGAGTTGATCTTATCCGGTAGTGGTATAAGTTGTCTTTCTACTGAGGAATGGTCTTTCAATTTTTTAAGACAAGAAACTTCAAGTAAAGAGGATTAGGTTTGGAAGTAGAACCCTTGATACTCATTCATACAAGCCACCTTCATGACCATTATCCGCATTCTTAACCTAAGAGATTAGTCCAACAGTCAGATAGATGAGGCCAATTGTAAGGATCATGAGCCGGGGATATACCACATGTTGAAGAAGTATAAGTTTCCTGTCAAGTGACTGGAAATTTTATTCCTTAAGATCACTTTCACGGAATCGGTTCAAAGTTTCCTTTGTACAAGATTTCGTTTGATCATCAGTAGATCTAGAAGCTAGTTTTTCATCCTCTTTCGACTTGATTTAGTTAGGCAGACTACCATCATCTTGATCTATTTTAGATGTGACTAGACCAGTTTTATCACAGTCTGTAAAAGTCGAGCAAGGACTTTTGGTTTCCTCGGTATTAGAAGAAATCACAACATAATCATTTGTCAGAGTCATAGGATGTGTCTCTCTAACAGTAAGAGATTTACCAAGAGCTTATAGTTTGACAGTGAGATCCATATTCTCTTTGGCCAGACAATTCAGTTGAATGTCTTTATCTTTGATCTCCTGTTTAAGAAGATTTGTCTTTGTCTTTAATAACACCACTTTAGAAGACATAGATTTTATGGGCTTTAGGAGTTTTGCCAACTCTTTATCAACATCTTCCTTTCCATCAGAGATGGAAACAGATGTTTTCGCAACTCCTAGATCATAAGTCAACGAAGTAGTAACATCTTAAACTTTTGAGTATTCAAACTCTTGCATAACGTTAACTGAATCAGACATAGATTCAATTTCTTATAGGTTGGATCACACCAAATACAAATTGTTAGATATTTTCGTGTTTGCATGCTCCAATACCAATTGAAAAGGCGAGGGTACCCAAATATACCTCAAGCTAAAACTTTTCCTATCTATAAGTCCTTTCTTCGAAAGTGATTGTCCATGGACTGAGTCGAGACAATACAACTAATCGATTCACACTTCGTGTGATCGTCTATGGATACGAGATCGATACAATACAACAAAGAAGTATGTTTACTTGATAAAAAGGTTCGTACTTAACCAAATACAATAGGATTGCTTATCAAGTAAATAAGAATTAACGTTTGTGTAATTTACTTTAATTATAATAAAATAATTATAATGTGGAAATATAAAGTAAATGACACGGCAAGATTTTGTTAACGAGGAAATCACAAATGCAGAAAACCCCGGGACCTTGTCCAGAATTGAATACTCTCAGGATTAAGCCGCTACACAAAATTAAACCTAACTTCGTATAGTTGAGACCAAGCAACTAAACCTATAGTTCACCTAGTTCCGTCTGTATTCCCACGCCTCCAACTTATGAATAAGTCACGTACTTGGAACAATTAATTTGGTTCGTATTCGAAATAGTAAAGGAACAACAAATCTGTTTGTTATCAACTCTCTTCAACCAAGTGATGTGAGTTTGACAAAGGCTCTTATGTTTATCTCAAATAAACTCCTTCGTCGGGTTCTTAGATCTATCTTATGTTCAACTACCGAAGTAATTGTTAAGATTTTGCAATCAATACTTTTAATCACAAAGAATTGTATTGATGCTGATCTACACAACTAATCAATCCAATCTACCACAAGGGTAAACCGATTATAGTTGGATCCTCTTATACCGAAACAAGTATTGTGCACACCAAAGATTATGAACCCCAAATCAGAAATCTTCAGTATCTTCTTTGTCTTCAAATCTTCTTAAATCTTCAATAAACACATGCACACAACAACTTGAATCTCTTGTGATCAATCACGCACAGAACAGAGTCTGTTAACAATAGATTATCACAAGATCGTCTTTAGAACTAACAACAGTCTAAAGATCCTGTCGAAACTTCGATATAGTTTGAGTGAATCTTATATCAGAAGAGAAGATTCTCAAGCATAAACAAACTATGTGCAATCAAAGTTCAACCACCGTTAGTCCATCAATCAATCGAAAACACAAGATAAACCGCAATTATCTAGTTTCCCACCAACGGTATTCGTAGAACTTCTCAATCCCAAAAAATACTTTAAACTGAGCGGCTGTAAGAGATTTCGCCTAATTAGGTTACTATCCTCTGCGAATAGGCGGATACACCAGTAACAACACAACCTAGGAAGTTTGCTGTCACGAAGGATCAATTTGCTAGAAATGCAAACTTCAAATATTTATAGACAAGGAAGTTTGGACACCAAGGAATTTCCAAAACCGAAAATATTCTCAAAGATATTCAATATATTCCAAATTCGGTTTCCATAATTCCTGGAAATGCTCTGTCCAAACTAATGACCGAAAATTTCTTTGGAAAATCTCAACTAGTAAATGCACATTGCTAATTCTCATTTTCCTAAAATAAAATTAACAACCTTAAATAAAAGATTCTTAACTTATTTATATTTCGCTCCTGGTATTTTCTTCCTGTAGCTATTAAGGAATAACTTTGAACAATAAAAGATAAACATTATTGTACGTGTTCAAAGTATGCCGACGTCCTTCCTTTGTAAGTCCTCTTTCATACTTACAACCTTGAAACCGATTTGCCACACTTCCAAACAAGTTTAAAATTGGTTCATCTGACTTTCAAGAACTATGCGATTGATTAAGAAACACTCAATCACAAATCATGGATTTAACGGTTCTACCAAAACAAGTTTTGGTTCTACCTCCATGTGAGTATTGTGCACAGTCACACTAGCTTTCCAAAATTCGGTTGACTAGGTACTAGGATCGGTTCCCCACATATATATGGTATCTAACTTATATGTGTTGCACATGTCCATAGGATCGGTTCCCCTTTGCCTAAAAACGTGTTGCACATGTCCATAGGATCGGTTCCCCTTTCTGCTACAAACTTGTTGTACCTCATACAAGGATCGATTCCCCTTTGTGATGTGTTGCACCTTTTCATAGGATCAGTTCCCCTTTGCCAAGATTCGGTCAAACAAATCACAAACTCGATCATACCACCTCAGGTTATTACTTAAGATCGGTTTCACTAATAAAAGTCATACCAATACATAAGTTCGGCCCTTGTGAATAGTTTCATCAAGAACACAAAGAAGTCGTGAGCGGTTATAATAAATCACACATATTGGATGTTCACAAGATATGCAATGAATAACAATCCCAATAACGCCTGACGATTTCCTTTTCGATTCATAAACAAGTTTATGAACTTACTTCCTTAAAACACATGTAAAACATTGTTTCCTAAGATGAAATCCTCACCTCATACCCATACATAATCACAATAGCATTTAAACGATTATGTCGATGTCTTATCTAAAAAGTTTAATGGTTAAGCAATAAACTTCATATTGTATTCCTTAATACTATGTCTATCTAGAGTGTTCATGCTTCGCAGTTTCGTTTTCAATAAGCACGACTTGAAAGATACGTTAGGGAATGAAACAGTTCAAGTCAAATATCACTAACCTCAAGTGGAAGGATGATGTTGCCGTTGTAGCTTCTTACTTCTTCACTTCTTCAAGTCTTCGCAATACTTGTAATGTCTCGTATCCTAATACTTTCAAGCTAACCTATACGAAGTTGACTCTAGTACATAATCAAGCGACTCTTAAATGAGTTTTTTTTCACTAAAATATGACAACCAAACTTGACATACCAACGCTTGGTGGGTTCAACCGAGCTATGATTAAGAAAGCATGCCACTCATTTTACAAAGTTTTTCTTTAGTAAAACATGATTGATACCATTCTATTTTACTTAGATCTCATTCTTCAAAGAAATACAGTCTTGTTAGTGAACATATATCCATGCAGAATGTGGACCATTCAAGTGATTTACTGCTCTGGTGGATGATTCGACGCATTGAATCAGTTATTGCTCACAACAAATGATGCGTTTAATTTTTGTAAAATTCCTAGCACATATTACACAATGCAAAATGCAAAAGCTCATCACCCTTGTTAATGCTACAGAATTTACATCAAAAGGACTTGATGAATATTGCATGTTTAATAGGATCAATATAAAGCATCTTATACCCAATGGTCTCGCAGAGGATACAATCAAAGGTTACAGATGGGGATATGCAATATTACGCGCATCTTTACTTAATTCGTTTTAGAACCCAATATTAGTCAACATTTTCTGCGTACCAGTTGGTAACTGAATTTAAGCCTAACATGTGTGTTCTTACGCATTTTTGGTTGCACTATATATGTGTCATTAGGGGTCCACATCGTACTATGATGAGTCACGAAAATGACTAAGTAATTTTGTTGAATATTTACTCTCAACAATTATCCGCATTTTAAAACCTTTGGCAAGAAATCTCTTACCACTAGATTTGCGGGTTATCACTTTAATAAGACAGTCTTCCCGTCGTTAGGGGGAGATAAGAAAAGTATTTTCTAAGGGAACGACAGGAATTGTCGTGGTGTGTTCCCAATGTGTGTATCATATTGATTCTTGTACTCCACAAATGTAAAGTGAAAGAATTATTGATTTTCAGAATGTACATTGATGTTGCTAAAGTGATGAGGTCACACATACCAGCTGCAAATCTACCTGCAAGGTTACACATCCTCAATAAGGGATATACACCATAGACTAAGGTGTTGCAACTACACTTAGTGGAAGTGTGGTTGAGGTCGTGGCTCCGTAAAGGAAGTTGGAGAGACCACTTGGTTCGATCAATCCTCACCCAGAAAGGAAGTAGGTGAGGAAGGCACAACTTATTCATATAATCAAAAATCATCTCATAAGATTGTCTCTGAATATGTCCATGAATCAAACTGGAGGGCGCTCCGAAGTTTGATGGTCACAGAGAACAATGACATCCCAAGTGGATTATGAGAATGCCCAAAAGTCAATGAAAAAGATCATGCGACCATATTGATGATTAATTTCATATACACTTGCTTAAGGAAATAGAGCAAGATGAGATCGAACCAAACTCTTTGTTGCTTAATATCAACAAAGAGCATATTTGGCCTACACAATCTAGGTAGAACTTGGTTCTTTGACAAATATACAGGTATTTGTGTGGTAGTGTTAACCAACCAAGTGTAAATCCTATTGGACATACATGATTAATTTTTCACAAAGCATAATGAGAATAAAGCAATCTTAAAGTATAAAGACTCGCCTTGTGGCGCGAGGTTTCTCACGATGCACTGGAATTATTCTCTTGTAATGAACGGTATAGCGTTCCGCTACTTAGTTAGCTTGGTAATTTCAAAAGGACTTGAAATGCATCATATGTATGTGGTTGTTACATATATCTAAAAGTATCAAGAGATAGAAGATATTTACAAAAGGGCTTGGTAGCCTTTTGTTACCCAAATCAAGTGACTCTAAACCACAAAGTGTGTTTACAGTTAGATTGAACGCTCACTTATAGATTGAAGAAATCGGGCGAATGTGGTATACCCGTCTAAGTGACTATTTGATTTGGAAGGGATAAACAAGTAAGGTTTTATGCCATGCATATTAAATAAGTTCCTAATTGGAGTTATAGCTATCTATGTCGATGGTACAAACATGATGGGATCCCTTAATGTAATAAGAGATCCTACAAGCTACTCTAAATCCAAATTTAAGATGAAAAATATGGGAAAAGTTCAATCGAATACTGATCTTGTGGTATATTATTCCACCAGTTTGCATATATCTAAACTTGTCAGACAATTTAACAAAGACATGCATCTTGATAGCACTCCCATGATTAGTCGAGGTTCAAATGTAAGTAAGTGACCATTTCTGAAAAAGCGGGGGTCTAACAACACCACCCAATATTTCGCTTAACAATCTGTATGGACTAACTTCGAAATACTTTGCTAGAGAATCAACTAGACAGTCAGACTCAATCTAGATAAAAATTATCTCAAAGAGTTATTATCTTAATCTCTCGATTTTATTTCTACTCAAGCTAAAATCAATAACGAGTCTTTATCAAAGAGAGATAACTTGGATGGCCAAAGACCAATGTCCAGGGATGAATCAACTACAATCAACAACCAAAAATTGGATTAGAGAAGTTGATGATCACGAACGCACAACCTGTATTATTTATATTATATAAAATATAATGCGGAAAAGAAATAACACAGATACCAGAAGTTTTGTTAACGAGGAAACCGCAAATGCATAAAAACCCCGGGACCTAGTCCAGATTGAATACACACTGTATTAAGCCGCTACAGACACTAGCCTACTCCAAGCTAACTTCAGACTGATATATAGTTGAACCCCTACCAATCTCCCACTGATACAAGGTACAGTTGTACTCCTACGCCTCTGATCCCAGCAGGACACTGCGTACTTGATTCCATTTGCTGATCTCACCCATAACAAAGAGTTGTTGCAACCCAAAATCACAGACTTGATAATAAACGAATTTGTCTCACACAGAAAAGTCTATCAAAAGGATAAATCTGTCTCCCACAGATAAACCCTAGGTTTTGTTCCGTCTTTAGATATAAAATCAAGGTAACAGGAACCAATTGATAATCCAGACATATATTCCAGAAGAACAACCTAGATTAATCAATCACCTCTCTACAATCCTTCCTGACTACACAAACGGATTGTCGAGGAATCACAAACAGTGAGACGAAGATGTTTGTGACTTCTTTATCTTGCATATCGAAGAACTCTCACGATCTCAAGCCAATCAATCGATTGTACTCGTATGATATAAGATGCAAGATCAGATCACACAACTACGATAAAAGTAATATCGGTCTGGCTGCACAATCCCAATGAAGTCTTTAAGTCGTTAACTCGAGTTTAGAGAAGAAACTCAAGAGTTAATGGAGATCGACTCTAGCGAGAACACTAGTAGCACACAGACGTTTGGGGATTAGGTTTGCTCAATGCTAAAAGTCTCATTTATATAGCCTTCAAATCAGGGTTTTGCCTTAGGTACAAAGCAAACTCTATTCACCGTTAGATGAAAACCTGATTTAGATTCAAGCCAATATCTCTCAACCGTTAGATCGAAAGACATAGCTTGTCACACACACTTAGGTACACGTTTACTGGGTTTGAGAAAAACCATGCCCAAACGAGTACACGTATGTTGGTTCAACATGATAACCCAAAAGGTCAACCATATGAGCATCTCATATTAATCATGTTCTTCTTCACCATAACTATTTCAATTGACTCAAATGAACTAGTTAAGAGTTGTTCAATTGCTATGAGATCTTATGTAACTACACAAGATACAATTGAAACAAAGATGATTTGATTCGATTAGAATCGGCTCATGAACATTATAGCCACGGTTTGCATAAAGCATTCCTTAATAATTAATGTTTCATGTTCAGAGCACATCTTTAGATCATAACCTCTTAAGCTCACAAACAAGTTCGCGGACTTAAGTTAATCGGTTGAGTTTTCCAAACTCATCAGAAATTCTCGGGTCGAGAACTTCCGCCAGTTCGTGGACTGAGTTCGCGGACTTAGCACACAAACTAGTTTTGGAAATCCCAGCAGAAATTCTTGGTCGGGAACTTCCGTCAGTTCGCGGATTGAGTCTGCGTACTGGGTTTGCGGACTTTGCAAGCCAATTCCACAATCCTACCGATTTCTCTTAATCAACAAAGTTCGAAAACTTCGGTTCAAGGAATACATGGTTATGTAATCTAAACTCTCATTTCAATCATTGAAACATTCTCAGAGGGAGATATTCAGTCGTGAAGAACAACAGACCTTTCTCGTCAGAGCAATTTCCAAAGTGATTGAAACTTTCATGACATTCGTCACTAGGTGAAGATAAACCTGATCAAAGCGAAACGCTTTCCCAACACATGATTTCGAGTAAAAGATAAGCAATGAATACTCAGCTCGAAATATCAAGTGTATATGATCTAGTCTATATAGCATACGACTTTTGTCTCATAAGAAGTAAGAGAAGAATAGATAGACTTTCGAGTGATAGATAAGTTCAAGTCTTCACATACCTTTTTGCTGATGAAGTTCCACGGTTCCTTGGTGTAGATCTTCGTCGTCGTCGTTGAATCACCATGAATTCCTTGAGCTCAACTACACTTTTCCTATCCTAGTCCGAGACTTAGCTAATAGGCTAGAAATCAAGACTTTATAGTTTTGATCACTAACATTGACAACCATGCTTGATATAGCAACGCATGCGAGGTTGACCGAGCTATGCTCTGAAAATTTCGTCTAAAGGAAGAGACGAAGATGTGTTTGGAGATGAACTTCCCATATCTAAGTATAATAGACGCATTGTTGTACTTAGTATAATAATGTACTCGATAAATTTTGCATCCTCAAGGAACTCTCCCACGTTTGATGTTATTCCCAAAGGAACAACAAGAGCGACCTTAATTTCGAAAGAAAAGAAGGATTTTTATTTGGACACCAAAAACCATGCAAATGATTTTTATATCCAAGACTCAAAACCACAAAAGTGATCAATTTAATTGAAAGTTCTCAACATAAGTAAACTCACTGAGCAACAGGCTACGACTAAGTTAATCATATGGAGGTGACTAACTTAACCGTTCAAGTACTCAACATAAGGAAAACCTTACGGAATACGTGACTATATTAAGGAAAAGAACATGATAGTGTAGCCGTTCATATACTCAACACAAGAACTTGTGGAATATATGAAAACTCAATTAGATTAATTACAAGATAACCTATAATTAATCTAATCGAAATACAAACAGATAACCAAACTAATCACCGAGGTAATCAATTTAATTATTTTGGGCTCAACATAAGAGATTATGGAACCCCGACTAAGATTATCATGGAACATGACCATCTTAACCGCACATGTACTCAACATAAGAAAGACAACTTATGGAGTACAAAACTAAATAACCAAGGATGATTAATTTAGTTCATAACGCTCAACATATAGCATCTTACGGAACAACCAACAAATCCAAGGAAAATCGACTTAGTTGTAAGGTGCTCAACATATGACACACAATGGAGCCTTCACAGTAAAACATAATAAAATGGATCAATGAAGATCAATACCGTGGATAGCATACAAGGATCTATTCTATCTTTGCATCATTATATGCAAAACAATATAATAGACTTTATCCTTGTCATACAATAGATTTAATCCTATTTTCCATCAAATACATGATTGCATAGGCATAACTTTTGTATATGTCAAAAGTCCATTCGTCCTTTCATCAATACGGATATCAATTCATGAACGACTTTACTTTTGACCGCAATATGGGACCTTCAAGTTCACGGACGCAAACAATACATATCCCATAGAAATATTGCAATATATCAAACCAATAACATATTGCAATAACAATCATCCTCCAAATATTTTTAGAATTTAATACCAATAAACCTAAAAAATAACTTAAGAAGATGAAAACAAATAATAGCTATGTGTAGTCACAATCATCGTTATTCAAAGCACTAGTTATTCTTCCAACTAATCCAAAAATAAGACATCCTAGGCGACAATGCCTTTGAGAAATTCAGCATCATTCCCAAACTCCTTGTTGTCAACAACCATTGGAACATACGGTTCACGAAGATAGGAGTTTATATCAACGAACTGTCTTGGCTGACTATGTCGTACCATGGCTCTCTGAATTTCTAAGGACTTTGACACAAAAGCCTTTATTTCACGAATCTCCTTTCTTACTTCCTTCAACTCATCAAGAACAACAGAAAACTTCTGAGAGTTAGAAGACACTGCCTTTGGCTTTCTTGTATTCCTCCATTTTCTTTTTCGGGACGGAGTTACAGGAGATTTTTCTTTTTCCTTGATTGATGGCTTAACAATCATGTTGACATCACTTATCTCCATAGACATGCTTTGAGAACAGTTATAACCAACTGATTTTTGTGGATGGAATTCACAATCTCATCAGGTCTAGAGATAAAAAGGATATCAAGAAGGAAAAAGGAATGTAGGGTTCGAAACCTAAAAACAGGTTTGTGGTCGTCCAACTCTAAATCCTATAAAGAGTAGAATTGTCTATAATAACCATTTCTTTTGTTTGATAGATAAAAACAACAACCCTAAAGAAACACTTTTCCACAAGCCTGCACGTTTGCGATCTTGTCTCTTTTGATCAGGCACATGAGACAAGATTTGCATAACAACACAATTAATTTGTGTTGTGGTGAACAACAATTTGTCCACCACTTTCCTCAAGATAGGAATCTTCAGGCTTCTGTCTATCAAAACGATTTGACCATACTTTCTTTTTAAATGGTCTAATTCTATCCCTGGAAACCAACTTCTTTGAAGAAGATAAGATCCTACATACCTTGGCGGTCTTCTGAGCAAGTTCCAACTTTCTTGCCAATCGATCTGCTCTTTGTTGAAGTTTGTTGGCGTGCCTCATTGATGCTTGTACTTGTAACATCTTGATAGTTCGTGACCCTTCATCGAACAGAACGAGCACATCAATATTGGATAATATTCAGGTATCCGTGGTGCGACGGCGGCTAAACACATAGTAGATCCTGAAACATCACGATCAGAGTTTCCATAGGATAAATCAATCGAATCTTCCAGCTTGATTGGGTTTCCTTCTTCCCTGAACCCATTGAGGTTGATATATGTATTGCTACAAGTATCAAAATCGATGTTTTCACCAAGAAGCCCTACACTTGATTTCCTATCTTCATCGGAATCATAGGTTTCAGACATTTCATCAAGTGCTACAGATAGACCTTTGTTCCCAGTGTATTTTCTGCGATTAGGGCATTCGTTTGCAAAATGTCCAAACCCCTTACACTTAAAGCACTGAGGCATGTCCTCGTCATCAGCCTCGTCAGCATCCTTGTTTTTAGGAGGTACGCGACCGTGAGGTTTGTCTAATGACCTAGGTTTGTCTCTTGAAAACCGTTTACTTCTCTTCAACAGAAGATCCCTAAACTGTTGATAGGTGTCTAAAACACCTTGATATTTATCTATTGTTTATGCTTTCTTCGCAAGTTTTCTTGTAAATTACGTATTTTATGATTGCTTTTGAGTTTAATAGGTATTTTGGAGTCATATGGCGAAAAAGAAAAGAATTAGGAGATCAATCCGTTGCTTGGAATCATTGGCCGTTGATGGATGTGGAGCTACCAAGTCTCAATAGCATTTGCAGTAGAAATTGTGTACCTCATTGTGGCAGCCCTTATCAAAGTTATGGGTATCATTAACCCAGGCCGTACTAATCAGACCTAATTAGGTCGAGTTGTTTCTCAGACAACTCATTCTTTCTTTCATCCTTTGTTAAAACATCTCCCCTGGAAACAAGAAATGGAGGCACTGTGAGCGTTAGGGATTGAGGAATAGACAGAGTTAACGATGAAGATGAAATCAGATCAAGAAGGGTTTGAAGCAGAAATTGCAGGAGATGATGCTGTTGTGAAATTAATAGAAGATGGTGGTAATTGAGATGAAATTCGAGATCTCAGCAGATGAGTTCTATTTGAGAAAATGAGCATTTGAACTAGGCAATAAATACGACGCTGTCACTAATTGCTGTTTCGATAGAGGATCAGGAAGAATGGGTTTCTTTGAATTCGTGTTTGAGAAAGGGTACGAGTTGTACTGCTATGAATTGTGCTGGATTCAGTGGAGATGAAATGGGTTTCTGTGAGAAAATCGAAGCTACCATTGGTGATGCTGATCTGAAGTTAGAATGGGTTTGATTAATATATCTCAGAAGCTGGGTTCTGGTGGAGCTGCAGCTACGGTTACAGAAATGGAACAAGGTGGTAGCACTGGTGGGATCAACAGGTTCAAGTGGTGTTGCTGCCATCAATTAGAACTGGAATTGCTGTTACGTGAGAGTCTCTAAGCAAGAGCAGGTGCTAGTGGTTGAATGCAGGAGCTGGCAGTTCAGCTCAGGAGCTGTGAACAGATAGGTTAACTTCAGATTTGAAGATGGTCTGTGATTGAGAAGCAATGGTGGATGAAATGAGTTGAGTCGCTGCTGTTGATTCCAGGAAGAAGGGTGATTTTTGGTGCTGTTTCAATGGGTTATTATAGGGAACAAGTGGTGATGAATCTGAAGCCAAGGTTGGGAAGCAACTGGTGGATGTTTACAAAGGATTACAAGGAAGAGCAAGCATCAGTTGCTGTGGTTCCGGTGAGTGAAGCTCAAGTCCTGAGTTAGATGGAGGTGGATTATGTTGCTGATTGGTGTGGTTCGATAGCTGAGAAGATTGCAGGTGGAATGGCTAAGAAGACAATGACTTGTGCTGCAATGGTGTTGCTGTTAGTTCAATGGAGATGATGGTGTGTGTTGGTCACAGTAAAGAATGGTTCAGGTGTTGCAAGAACAATGTATTGAAGTATTGATTTGTGAACAAATTTGGTGAAAAAATGGCTGAATTTGTGATCGATTGAACACAGTTTCTAGCCGTGACAGTTTGCAGGAAGTGACTGAGCTGAATTGCAGGTAGATGGACTGAAGGTTCAGCTGGGTGCTATTGGTTATGAAGATAGGCTGTATCGCAGGAATGAATGAGCTTAAGGTCAGGTGGTATGTGGCTCTGGTGCTGTTGCCCTGAACTGACATGTTGCAGGAAAGCTATGTAGGTGCTGTTATGATTGCTCGGCGTGGAATGAGCTTAGGCTGGGGTATGAATTGAAGTTGTTGTTGATTGCAGATTGAGTTGTAATTGCAGGTGGTGATTTAATGCCTAGTCATGGTGCAATGGCTTTGAGTTATGGCCTGAGTTAGGAAGTAATGCCGTAACCAGTTTGGAATTTCGCAGAAACTGTGCGAAAACGCAGGGAGAATAGTCAGCTGGTGGTACTAGTTCTTATTGATGGATTTGTGAAACGAAGGTGGGGATCGTAAGGATTCAATGAATCATGAAGGGGGTACGAATCGGATGCACGAGTCGGCCGCGGAAAATATGAGTTTGGAGTCGCGCTTTTGGGCACGTTTCCGCAAGAATAAGAAATTTGGTTAGATGGTTTTTGTGAATGTATGTCCTATTAGAGAAGGAGAGATGAGATGCTGGAAGTACATATTTGCCTTGTGACAGTTTCAGATATCTCAGGTAACCATAGAAGTTTTCCCGGTGTCCGGAATCCGGCAACGGTGACCGGAATCCGGTGATGACGCCAGCAAGATTGCGACCAGTTTTGACTCAGAATTTCCAAATAAGTTATTTTCACATATGGGTTTTATGGGCTTATTGGACCACTTGGAGATGGACTTTTGAAGATTGTGAAGGCTCAACCTAACTTTGAGGACTATAAAGAGAAAGAGAAACATCTAATTGAGGAATCTTTTCCTCTACTTTTGTTCTAGGGTTTAGAAACATGAAAATTTTCTCTATATTCTTGTGATGAACTCCTTTAACATGAGTACTTAATTTTATTATTGGTTTATGGATTAAGTTGATTTCACATAACATAATTTTGGGTTTAATGAATTAGTTTTGTCTCATATTTATCGTTCATGATTCTCTGAAAATATAGTTGCATGATTGATGAATTGCAACATGATTGAGTATTTGTTTTGTCAAGTTGCAAATTGGTAGAACTCATATTCATATCTATAGCTAGTTTAGGATTAATCTTCGAGCGATGATCCTTGAACACAAGTAGCATAAATATGGTCATAGCCCATAGTGATATATCCTTGTAATCATATGAGAACCATGACCTTTATTCGAATTGTTTGCGCAATGTATTTCAATTGCATTGATTAGCCTAATTTCATGAATCTTAATGCTCCATGGGAATTGAACTTGATTAGCGCAAGGCGTTAGGTTATTCTTTTGGTAGAATTCATACTTGCATCGTTTTACATGTATGTGTGATGATAAGAGGAAATTGCGGGATATTTTTTCGACTAGGTACCTTAGGGCTTTTGATAATGAGAGATTAAATATCAATTCTATTTATTAAGACAAGAACGTGTTAGTGACTGAAAACGAAATCCTTGACCAATACTTTCACATCGTATTGGTTTGCTTGTTTGTTTGCTTTTATTTTATTTTTAGTTTCATAAAAACAAAACATCCCCCATTGTTTGCTTAAGATACCAAAACATATTGACAACCTAGACCTCTATGTGGGAACGATCCTTTCTTACCCTTACTATATAATATATTTTGAGTAGTGAGAAAGTGTAATTTATTTTTGACGCCTACGACACCGATCAAATTTTGGCGCCGTTGCCGGGGAGTCAGCGGTTGTCATTTGTTTTTGGTTTCTTATTTTTGTTTTTAGTCTTGTTTTGTATTTTGTTTTTGTTTTTATTTTCTGGTTTTTAACCTTGTTTTGAGAACTCTTGTTTCAGGTACCAATTACTATGGACGGAGCATATTGGAACAATGGGTACGGTTATCAACCTCAACAACATTATGACATCTATCACTCTTGCGGGGAATACAATCAAAATCAATCCTTTGGTTATGGTCAATATTCTACGTACCCTTTGAGTTATTCTCATACATATCAACCTTCTTATGGTAGGTATGTAAGTGAGCAACCACAAGGAGGGGAGACTAGTTGTACCCCTATTCATATTTCTTCGAGTTTGGTAGATGAGATGCAACAATTTATGGTCAGCATGGAGTCAGTTTGTAGACAACCAAGCATGGAACCAGTTTCATCGATCGAATGTGCTAATAATATGTTTGTCCCAATTTCTAATCGTAGTTATGATCATTCACCCATTCAAAGGGAAGATAATTGGCCTAACAATACTGAAGTAAGTGATTCTACTTTTTCCTTGTCGAACGAGCTTTTCCAACAAATGGAACACTATTTTCAAAATTTGGATGGATCAGTCCAAGAGCTTCAAAAAAGTGTTTCCATTTTAAGACAAGGCATTGAAGAATATAAAGAGGACATGCAAAATTTTGCGAAAGACCAATCTTTGGGAAGTGGTAGCCAAACTTATCTTAACTATGATAGTGACGATGACTATGAAAGTACATCACTTGAACCAATTTATGGTGACATCCCCGAGGAGTGTATAATGGAGTCTTTTTGCGATCAAGGTGAAGATGAAAAGGAATATGATGACACTAGTGTACCTTACTCGAGCATTGATATTTATAACGCTCAAGAACCTATTCAAAAGGTAGAGCTTGAGGATGATGCGATGAGTGTTCTAAAAAATTTCCTTATGGTGAGACTTGAATCTGCAATGAAGTATGTACCTTGAAACAAAGAGGAGTGTGTTGAGAATGAAACCGATATGACCAATATTGTGGAAGACCCAATTGAGCTTGCAAAGAATTGTAATGAAGATGTTGATGACGAGATTTTGGTTAAGGCACAAACGTATGAAGAATGGTTGCAAGGTTTGATAGAGGACCACGATATACAAGAGGTGAATAATTCACTTGAATTTTTCAAGGATGAAGAGGATTCCGTGCTACAAGAGATTGTGCGAGGTTTGTCTAACCCGTTGCCTATTGTTTCTTCTCCTTTACCTCTTATTGGTTTGAATGTATGTGCTTCGAGAATATTGTTAAATGACTTTGTTTCTCGATATCCTCCATTAGAGATGCTTGATTCTCAAATATGCAGATTTTGGAACAAGAAACCGTGGAAGTTCCTGAATTCTATTTTCTTTATACACTTCCAAGTGTGGACAAGAATAAGTGTGGGGGGAAGCTTTTATCGGTTAATAGCTTCGTTTCTATTTTATATTACTAATATTTGTGTGAATCTAGTGTTTCCAAAACATGTTCTATGGAAGGATCCCCAAATTTTCAGATTGTTGGTGTATGGGGAATTCGTCTTGCAAGTCGGGCTGACGACTTTAAACCAAACGCTAAATGGGAGGCAGCCCACTGGTTTTGTGTATCTATCTCTATCTTTTTATTTCTCAAGTATTTTATCTTTATTTTCTTATTTTGGATATTTGCATATCAAAACTCCAACTTTTAGAGATTTTTGAACAATTTAGAATAAACACTAGCCTTTCTAAGTAGATGGAATTTTTTCTTGACGATGAGGTATATATTGGCTGAGTTGGGGATTAGACGCCAACTAAATAGCTTGTTTAGTGTTTATCCTCTATTGTTCACAAATATCTATGAGTTGGAGTATCAGTTTTTATTATGCATTTTATTTTCTTATTGTGTATATATATCATGTTATGAATTTCCCATCTTGAACTTTACTTTGAATGACTAAATTTTACATTGAGGACAATGTAAAGTTTAAGTGTGGGGGAGTGTTCTCATATATAGTTTTTTTAGCCTTGTTAGTTTTCCCTTGTGAAAAAAATAAAAAAAATGATAAACTCCTAAGTCTAGAAACTTGTGCCTTACACTTATGGAAACATCGTGGCTGTAGGAGTTGAGGAACCCATTAGTAGAGTCTATTCATATGAAAAAGAACAATTAAATAACATGTTAGTTGTCACCATATCTCGGAATCGTCACCATATCATGTTCTATTTTTATTTTTCCATATTTATCTATTGTTTCTCTAAGTGGTTTGGTGGGGCACCAACATCGAATTGTTATCACTGCTAGGATAAAATAGAGTGATTGAGTTACTACGAAAAAAGACCAGACCAATTTGACCAAACGGTGTACAAAAAAAAACAAAAAAAAAACTGACACTTGGATAGCAATATGTGTGTGTTCTCCCTGTCTCTGTCGCCTAAGCAAGCGTGGAATGCAGGATCCATGGTAATTACCATGTAATCTGCTGACAAGAATCATGCTTTTGGATTCAAAAAGATCCAATCATGTTGTCGATTTGAAAAAAAAAAAAGAAAAAAAAAGAAAACAAAGAAAAAAAGTGAAAAAAAGAAAAAAAATTATTATTGTGTTGAATACAATCGATCACTGGTTCCCTTGTATATGCCAGTGAATTGATCTAGAATTAAGTTTGTCGACCGTTGGTTCCCTTGCATATGCCAGCTGTGTTGATATTAGAATTCAGACCAGTAGCTCAATCCAATAGGATTTTTAGGTTTGTTTTGGCAGTGACCTTCAGACAGATATGGGAAACACCGTTCACCTTAGTCAACGGTCCGCCACCATCTACTTCCTATATCCATCTTCTTAATCTTTTCATGTGATTTTGGTTGATTAGATTCCGAGTATTGTGGTTGTGTTCAACTTTCCGAATAAAGCTATATTACTAATTTATGAATTGGATTTGAAAGTGGGTACTTCCTCTTGTAATCATTGATAGTATGCAAATTAATTAAAATATTTAGTTCCATTCATAAATTTTCACAGGTGGCTGGAGTTAGAAATATAGGTTTTGTAGGTATACCTCTTGTAAACCTTCACGAGACTATAACTCGTCCACTAGGGACACCTAGGGGTTCAAAGGCCTGTTATTCATGCTAAGAGTGAATGTATCATCAGCGACACAGAGTTGTATGTATGTTTTAGAATTGTTTTGTTTGATTTTCTCGAGGACAGGAAAAGTCTAAGTGTGGGGGAATTTGATAGGTGTCTAAAACACCTTGATATTTATCTATTTTTTATGCTTTCTTCGCAAGTTTTCTTATAAATTATGCATTTTATGATTGCTTTTGAGTTTAATAGGTGTTTTGGAGTCATATGGCGGAAAATAAATAATTAGGAGCTCAATCCGTTGCTTGGAATCATTGGACGTTGATGGATGTGGAGCCAGCAAGTCTCAATAGCATTTGCAGTAGAAATTATGTACCTCATTGTGGCAGCCCTTATCAAAGTTATGGGTATCATTAACCCAGGCCGTACTAATCAGACCTAATTAGGTCGAGTTGTTTCTCAGACAACTCATTCTTTCTTTCATCCTTTGTTAAAACATCTCCCCTGGAAACAAGAAATGGAGGCACTGTGAGCGTTAGGGATTGAGGAATAGACAGAGTTAACGATGAAGATGAAATCATATCGAGAAGGGTTTGAAACAGAAATTGCAGGAGATGATGCTGCTGTGAAATTAATAGAAGATGGTGGTAATTGAGATGAAATTCTAGATCTCAGCAGATGAGTTCTATTTGAGAAGATGAGCATTTGAACTAGGCAAGAAATACGACGTTGTCACTAATTGTTGTTTCGATAGAGGATCGGGAAGAATGGGTTTCTTTGAATTCGTGTTTGAGAAAGGGTATGAGCTGTACTGCTATGAATTGTGCTGGATTCAGTGGAGATGAAATGGATTTCTGTGAGAAAATTGAAGCTGCCATTGGTGATGCTGATCTGAAGTTAGAATGGGTTTGATTAATTGATCTCAGAAGCTGGGTTCTGATGGAGCTGCAACTACGGTTACAGAGATGGAACAAGGTGGTAGCACTGGTGGGATCAACAAGTTGAAGTGGTGTTGCTGCCATCAATTGGACCTGGAATTGCTGTTACGTGAGAGTCTCTAAGCAAGAGAAGGTGCTAGTGGTTGAATGCAGGAGCTGGAAATTCAGCTCAGGAGCTGTGAACAAATGGGTTAACTTCAGATTTGAAGATGGTCTGTGATTGAGAAGCAATGGTGGATGAAATGAGTTGAGTCGCTGCTGTTGATTCCAGGAATAAGGGTGATTTGTGGTGCTGTTTCAATGGGTTATTACAGGGAACAAGTGGTGATGAATCTGAAGCCAAGGTTGGGAAGCAACTGGTGGATGTTTGCAAAGTATTACAAGGAAGAGCAAGCATCAGTTGTTGTGGTTCTGGTGAGTGAAGCTGAAGTCCTGAGTTAGATGGAGGTGGATTATGTTGCTGATTGGTGTGGTTCGATAGCTGAGAAGATTGCAGGTGGAATGGCTAAGAAGACAATGACTTGTGCTGCAATGGTGTTGATGTTAGTTCAATGGAGATGATGGTGTGTGTTGGTCACAGTAAATAATGGTTCAGGTATTGCAGGAACAATGAATTGAAGTATTGATTTGTGAACAAATGGCTGAATTTGTGATCGATTGAACACAGTTTCTAGCTGTGACAGTTTGCAGGAAGTAACTGAGCTGAATTGCAGGTAGATGGACTGAAGGTTCAGCTGGTGTTGTTGGTTATGAAGATAGGCTGTATCGCAGGAATGAATGAGCTTAAGGTCAGGTGGTATGTGGCTATGGTGTTGTTGCCCTGAACTAACATGTTACATGATAGCTATGTAGGTGCTGTTATGATTGCTCGGCGTGGAATGAGCTTAGGCTGGGGTATGAATTGAAGTTGCTGTTGATTGCAGATTGAGTTGTAATTGCATGTGGTGATTTAATGCCTAGTCATGGTGCAGTGGCTTTGAGTTATGGCCTGAGCTGGGAAGTAATGCCGTAACCAGTTTGGAATTTCGCAGAAACTGTGCGAAAACGCAGGGAGAATGGTCAGCTGATGGTAGTAGTTCCTATTGATGGATTTGTGAACCGAAGGTGGGGATCGTAAGCATTCAATTAATCATGAAAGGGGTACGAGTCGGATGCACGAGTCGGCCGCGGAACATATGAGTTTGGAGTCGCGCTTTTGTGCACGTTTCCGCAAGAATAAGAAATTGGGTCAGATGGTTTTTGTGAATGTATGCCCTATTATAGAAGGAGGAATGAGCTGCTAAAAGTACATATTTTCCTGGTGACAGTTTCAGATATCTCAGGTAACCGGAGAAGTTTTTCCGGTGACCAGAATCCGACAACAGTGACCGGAATCCGGTGATGACGTCAGCAAGACGACGACCAGTTTGACTCGAATTTCCAGATAAGTTATTTTCACATATGGGTTTTATGGGCTTGTTGGACCACTTGGAGATGGACTTTTGAAGATTGTGAAGACTCAACCTAATTTTAGAAGAGTATCCTTTTGGAATTTGAGGACTATAAAGAGAAAGAGAAACATCTAATTGAGGAATCTTTTCTTCTACTTTTGTTCTAGGGTTTAGAAACATGAAAACTTTTCTCTATATTCTTGTGATGAACTCCTTTAACACGAGTACTTAATTTTATTATTGATTTATGGATTAAGTTGATTTCACATAACATGATTTTGGGTTTAATGAATTAGTTTTGTCTCATATTTATCGTTCATGATTCTCTGAAAATATAGTTGCATGATTGATGTATTGCAACATGATTGAGTATTTGTTTTGTCAAGTTGCAAATTGGTAGAACTCATATTCATATCTATAGCTAGTTTAGGATTAATCATCGAGCGATAATCTTTGAACACAAGTAGCATAAATATGGTTATAGCCTATAGTGATATATCCTTGTAATCATATGAGAACCATGACCTTTGTTCGAATTATTTGCGCAATGTATTTCAATTGCATTGATTAGCCTAATTTAATGAATCTTAATGCTCCATGGGAATTGAACTTGATTAGCGCAAGGCGTTAGGTTATTCTTTTGGTAGAATTCATACTTGCATCGTTTTACATGTATATGTGATGATAAGAGGAAATTGCGGGATATTTTTTCGACTAGGTACCTTAGGGCTTTTGATAATGAGAGATTAAATATCAATTCTAGTTATTAAGACAAGAACGTGTTAGTGAATGAAAACGAAATCCTTGACCAATACTTTCGTATCTTATTGATTTGATTGTTTATTTCTTTGTTTGCTTTTATTTTATTTTTAGTTTCATAAAAACAAAACACCCCCATTGTTTGCTTAAGATACCAAAACATATGATCATTTCTTACCCTTGATATATAATATATTTTGAGTAGTGAGAAAGTGTAATTTATTTTTGACGCCTACGACATCGATCAAATTTTGGCGCCGATGCCGGGGAGGCAGCGGTTGTCATTTGTTTTTGGTTTCTTGTTTTTGTTTTTAGTCTTGTTTTGTATTTTGTTTTTGTTTTTATTTTCTGGTTTTTAACCTTGTTTTGAGAACTCTTGTTTCAGGTACCAATTACTATGGACGGAGCATATTGGAATAACGGGTACGGTTATCAACCTCAACAACATTATGACAACTATCACCCTTGAGGGGAATACAATCAAAATCAATCCTTTGGTTATGTTCAATATTCTACGTACCCTTAGAGTTATTCTCATACATATCAACATTCTTATGGTAGGTATGTAAGTGAGCAACCACAAGGAGGGGAGACTAGTTGTACTCCTATTCATATTTCTTCGAGTTTGGTAGATGAGATGCAACAATTTATGGTCAGCATGGAGTCAGTTTGTAGACAACCAAGCATGGAGCCAGTTTCATCGATTGAATGTGCTAATAGTATGTTTGGCCCAATTTCTGATCGTAGTTATGATCATTCACCAATTCAAAGGGAAGATAATTGGCCTAACAATACTGAAGTAAGTGATTCTACTTTTTCATTGTCGAACGAGCTTTTCCAACAAATGGAACACTATTTTCAAAATTTGGATGGATCACTCCAAGATCTTCAAAAAGGTGTTTCCATTTTAAGACAAGGCATTGAAGAATACAAAGAGGACATGCAAAATTCTGCGAAAGACCAATCTTTGTGAAGTGGTAGCCAAACTTATGTTAACTATGATAGTGATGATGACTCTGAAAGTACATCGCTTGAACCAATTTATGGTGACATCCCCGAGGAGTGTAAAATGGAGTCTTTTTGCGATCAAGGTGAAGATGAAAAGGAATATGATGACACTAGTGTACCTTACTCGAGCATTGATCTTTATAACGCTCAAGAACCTATTTTAAAGGTAAAGCTTGAGGATGATGCAATGAGTGTTCTAAAAAATTTCCTTATGGTGAGACTTGAATCCGCAGTGGAGTATGTACCTTGCAACAAATAGGAGTGTGTTGAGAATGAAACCGATATGAACAATATTGTGGAAGACCCAATTGAGCTTGCAAAGAATTGTAATGAAGATGTTGATGCCGAGATTTTTGTTAAGGCACAAACGGATGAAGAATGTTTCCAAGGTTTGATAGAGGACCACGATATACAAGAGATGAATAATTTACTTGAATTTTTCAAGGATGAAGAGGATTCCGTGCTACAAGATATTGTGCGAGGTTTGTCTAACTCGTTGCCTGTTATTTCTTCTCCTTTAGCTCTTATTGGTTTGAATGTATGTGCTTCGAGTTAATTGTTAAATGACTTTGTTTCTCGATATCCTCTATTGGAGATGCTTGATTCTCAAACTATGCAGGTTTTGGAACAAGAAACCGTGGAAGTTCCTGAATTCTATTTTCTTTATACACTTCCAAGTGTGGACAAGAATAAGTGTGGGGGAAGCTTTTATCGGTTAATAGCTTTGTGTCTATTTTATATTACTAATATTTGTGTGAAGCTAGTGTTTCCAAAACAGGTTCTATGGAAGGATCCCCAACTTTTCAGATTGTTGGTGTATGGGGAATTCGTCTTGCAAGTCGGGCTGACGACTTTAAACCAAGCGCTAAATGGGAGGCAACCCACTGATTTTGTGTATCTATCTCTATCTTTTTATTTCTCAAGTATTTTATCTTTATTTTCTTATTTTGGATATTTGCATATCAAAACTCCAACTTTTAGAGATTTTTGAACAATTTATAATAAACACTAGCCTTTCTAAGTAGATGGAATTTTTTCTTGACGATGAGGTATATATTGGCTGAGTTGGGGATTAGATGCCAACTAAATAGCTTGTTTAGTGTTTATCCTCTATTGTTCAGAAATATCTATGAGTTGGAGTATTAGTTTTTATTATGCATTTTATTTTCTTATTGTGTATATATATCATGTTATGAATTTCCCATCTTGAACTTTACTTTGAATGACTAAATTTTACATTGAGGACAATGTAAAGTTTAAGTGTGGGGGAGTGTTCTCATATAGAGTTTTTTTTAGCCTTGTTAGTTTTCCCTTGTGAAAAAAATAAAATAAAAAAAAATGATAAACTCCTAAGTCTAGAAACTTGTGCCTTACGCTGATGGAAACATCGTGGTTGTAGGAGTTGAGGAACCCATTAGTAGAGTCTATTCATATGAAAACGAACAAAATATAAAAATAAATAACATGTTAGTTGTCACCATATCTCAGAATCGTCACCATATCATGTTCTATTTTTATTTTCCATATTTATCTATTGTTTCTCTAAGTGATTTGGTGGGGCACCAACATCGAATTGTTATCACTGCTAGGATGAAATAGAGTGATTGAGATACTACGAAAAAAGACCAGACCAATTTGACCAAACAATGTACAAAAAAAAAATTGACACTTGGATAGCAATATGTGTGTGTTCTCCCTGTCTCCGTCGTCTAAGCAAGCGTGGAATGCAGGATCCATGGGAATTACCATGTAATCTGCTGACAAGAATCATGCGTTTGGATTCAAAAAGATCCAATCATGTTGTCGATTTGAAAAAAAAAAAAAAAACAAAGAAAAAAAAAAGTGAAAAAAAGAAGAAAAAAATTATTATTGTGTTGAACACTTTTACCTTTGACAAGTAATTTAGTGCTCTTATGTGCTTTAAAGGAAACATCCTTACCAACTTTGGATGTATGCTCATGATCAAAGATCTTTAGCTTCCCAACCAAGGTGTTTCTGGAGAGATTATTAAGGTTATTCCCCTCAACGATGGCATGCTTCTTAGACTCGTATCTGGATGGCAGCGATCTGAGAATTTTCATCACAATATCCTTTTCAGGAATAGTCTTACCCAATGCAGAAGATGCATTAACAATTTCAGACACTTTGTGACTAAACTCATCAAATGTTTCTTCATCTGCCATACGAAGGTTCTCCCAATCGGAATTAAGGTTTTGAAGCCTAGCTTCCTTTTCACTGGAGTTTCCTTCAAATACGGTTTCTAAGATATCCCAAGCATCTTTAGACATAGTGCAATTAGACACATGGTGTTGAAGACTTGGGGAAATGGCATGTATGATAGCATTCAGCCCTTCAGAATTCTGCTTTGCAGCAAGAATCTCGGCAGCATTATATTCACCAATATTCTTGGGAACAGTTTCGTTTCCGGCTGCAATAACTGGAGCATCATAGCCATTGACTACATATACCCACGATTGAAAATCACGCGATTGAAGAAAAGCTCGCATAGCAATTTTCAATCATAAGTAATTTGAGCCATCGAAGACTGGTGGTACGTTAATAGAGATAACACCTCTGTCCATAGAGTCAGATCGCTACAAACACAGACTGATGAGGTCTTTAACGTGTTTGCCTGCTCTGATACCAATTGAAAAAGCGGGGGTCTAACAACACCACCCAATATTTCGCTTAACAATCTTTATGGACTAACTCCGAAATACTTTGCTAGAGAATCAACTAGCAGTCAGACTCAATCTAGATAAAAAGTATTTCAAAGAGTTATTATCTCAATCTATCGATTTGATTTCTACTCAAGCTAAAATCAATAACGAGTCTTTATCAAAGAGAGATAACTTGGACGGTACCAAAGACCAATGTCCAAGGATCAATCAACTACAATCAACAACCAAAAGTTGGATTAGAGAAGTTGATGATCACGAACGCACAACCTGTATTATTTCTATTATATAAAATATAATGCGGAAAAGAAATAACACATATACCAGAAGTTTTGTTAACGAGGAAACCGCAAATGCATAAAACCCCGGGACCTAGTCCAGATTGAATACACACTGTATAAAGCCGCTACATACACTAGCCTACTCCAAGATAACTTCGGACTGATCTATAGTTGAACCCCTACCAATCTCCCACTGATACAAGGTACAGTTGTACTCCTACGCCTCTGATCCCAGCAGGACACTGCGTACTTGATTCCCTTTGCTTATCTCACCCACAACAAAGAGTTGCTGCAACCCAAAATCACAGACTTGATAATAAACGAATCTGTCTCACACAGAAAATTCTATCAAAAGGATAAATCTGTCTTCCACAGATAAACCCTAGGTTTTGTTCTGTCTTTAGATATAAAATGAAGGTAACATGAACCAATTGATAATCCGGACTTATATTCCCGAAGAACAACCTAGATTAATCAATCACCTCTCTACAATCCTTCCTGACTACACAAGCGGATTGTCGAGGAATCACAAACAGTGAGACGAAGATGTTTGTGACTTCTTTATCTTGCCTATCGGAGAACTCTCATGATCTCAAGCCAATCAATCGATTGTACTCGTATGATAGAAGATGCAAGATCAGATCACACAACTACGATTAAAGTAGTATCGGTCTGGCTTCACAATCCCAATGAAGTCTTTAAGTCGTTAACTCGAGTTTAGAGAAGAAACTCAAGAGTTAATGGAGATCGACTCTAGCGAGATCACTAGTAGCACACAAACGTGTGGGGATTAGGTTTTCTCAATGCTAGAAGTCTCCTTTATATAGCCTTCAAATCAGGGTTTTGCCTTAGGTACAAAGCAAACTCTATTCACCGTTAGATGAAAACCTGATTTAGATTCAAGCCAATATCTCTCAACCGTTAGATCGAAAGACATAGCTTGTCACACACACTTGGGTACACATTTACTGGGTTTGAGAAAAACCATGCCCAAACGAGTACATGTATGTTGGTTCAACATGATAACCCAAAAGGTCAACCATATGAGCATCTCATATTAATCATGTTCTTCTTCACCATAACTTGTTCAATTGACTCAAATGAACTAGTTAAGAGTTGTTCAATTGCTATGAGATCTTATGTAACCACACAAGACACAATTGAAACAAAGATGATTCGATTCAATTAGAATCGGCTCATGAACATTATAGCCACGGTTTGCATAAAGCATTCCTTAATAATTAATATTTCATGTTCAGAGCACATATTTAGATCATAACCTCTTAAGATCACAAACAAGTTCGCGGACTTAAGTTAATCGGTTGAGTTTTCCAAACTCAGCAGAAATTTTCGGGTCGAGAACTTCCGCCAGTTCGCGGACTGAGAACACAAACGAGTTTTGAAAATCCCAGCAGAGATTCTCGATCGAGAACCTCTGTCAGTTCACGGACTAGGTGAACAAAGTTCGAAAACTTCGGTTCAAGGAATACATGGTTATGTAATCTAAACTCTCATTTCAATCATTGAAACATTCTCAGAGGGCGATATTCAGTCGTGAAGAACAACAGACCTTCCTCGTCAGAGCAATTTCCAAAGTGATTGAAACTTTCATGACATTCGTCACTAGGTGAAGATAAACCTGATCAAAGCGAAACGCTTTACCAACACATGATTTCGAGTAAAAGATAAGCAATGAATACTCAGCTCGAAATATCAAGTGTATATGATCTAGTCTATATAGCATACGACTTTTGTCTCATAAGAAGTAGGAGAAGAATAGATAGACTTTCGAGTGATAGATAAGTTCAAGTCTTCACATACCTTTTTGTTGATGAAGTTCCACGGTTCCTTGGTGTAGATCTTCGTCGTTGTCGTTGAATCACCATGAATTCCTTGAGCTCAACTACACTTTTCCTATCCTAGTCCGAGACTTAGCTAATAGGCTAGAAATCAAGACTTTATAGTTTTGATCATTAACATTGACAAACATGCTTGATATAGCAACGCATGCGAGGTAGACCGAGCTATGCTCTAACAATTTCTTCTAAAGGAAGAGACGAAGATGTGTTGGGATATGAACTTCCCATATCTAAGTATAATAGACGCATTGTTGTACTTAGTATAATAATGTACTCGATAAAATTTTGCATCCTCAGGGAACTTGTTAGCTAGATATAGCTCAGCACCAACGCAACGTCATGGAATGATATAGTGAATGTAATCATGTACTTAAAAGTAACCATTTACATTTTTTTTAATCCCTACAAAAACATAAAAAGGAATGCTAATGAAAGTGCAATCCAAAAGTTGTTGATTATGAAGGAACAATAATCTCTTCTCCGACGAAAGTAATCATGGGGAGATATGATAGACTATTTTCTAAGTCATTATAGAAAATATAGGATTGACAGTGAGATAAGTAGCACCAAGATTATCACACCATAGAACAGGAGGAGATTGAGTGGATACACGAAGTTCTGAAAGAAGTGACTGAATCCACATAATTTCAGCAGTGACAATTGCAAGTCCCCTATATTCCGCTTCAGTACTAGAAAAAGACACTGTTTTATGCTTACGAGCACTCCAAGAGATAATATTACCACCCAAGAAAACACAGTAACCACTAGTAGAACGACGATCATCAAGAGAGCCAGCCCAATCAGAATCAGTATACACACTGAAGGATAACTGTAAAGAAGGAGATGGCCGAAGAAGAATACCAAATGTAGGTGTATTTTTAAGATAACGAAGTATACACTTTACCAAACCCCAGTGAAAAATAGTGGGGGCATGCATAAACTGACATACCTTATTGACAGCATAAGCCAGATCGGGATGAGTAAATGTCAAATATTGTAAAGCACCAACAATACTACGATACTCAGTAGCATCAGATAATAAGGTACTACGATCAGAGGAGATGTCACCATAAGTACTTAGTGGGGTTTGAATAGGTTTAACACCATCCATTTTGGCTCGAATAAGAAGATCATGAGCATACCTTTGTTGAGAAAGAAATAATCCTGAGGAAGTACGAATTGCTTCAATTCCGAGAAAATAAGACAAGGCGCCAAGATGTTTAATCGCAAATTCTTGTTGCAAACGAGTAAGAATAGAAGTAATACCATTGGAATTACAACATGTAACAATAATATCATCCACGTACACCAACAGATAAATAGTTCCATATGAACCATTGTAGATAAACAAAGATGAGTCATACTTTGAAGTAACAAACCCAATTAGCAACAGAAAAGTATTGAACCTGTGGTACCATGCACGAGGAGCTTGTTTAAGTCCATAGAGAGAACGATGTATTTTGCAGACATGTGTAGGAAACCGAGAATCAACATACCCTGGAGTCTGTTTCATGTACACCTCTTCTTGAAGTTCTCCATGTAAGAAAGCATTATGCACATCAAGTTGATGAATAGGCCAATTGGAAGACAAGGCTATTGTAAGTATTAAACGAATAGTGCAAGGTTTAACAACTGGACTAAATGTTTCATAATAATCTATCCCCTCTTGTTGATTATAACCTTTAGAAACCAAGCGATCTTTAAAGCGTTCGATTTCACCGTTAGCTTTTCGTTTGATACGAAATACCCATTTACATCCAATGACGTTCATAGAAGGATCATACAGTACTAATGACTAGGTACCGTTCCCGATCAATGCATTGATCTCATCGTCTAAAGAGGTACGCCATTTTGGATTTTTATGAGCTTCTGAAATACAAGTTGGTTCACGAAGAGAATCACATACCAGTGCATATTTAGAATTGGGTTTAAAAATTCCATCTTTGGCTCTAATCACCATTGGATGTGGCCCAAGTGCAGGTGTTTTCGGTGAACTCTGTTGAGTAGAACTTGAAACGTCAGTTGTGGAGGTCAAACTTGTTTATGTTGGACTTGAAGCTGGTGCTGTAGGAAAAGTCGAAGCTGGTGCTGTAAGCAAATTCGAAGCATGTGCTTACGAGGACTGATCACTGTCGGATGAAAAAGTAGCTCCATCTTCTGAGACAAAATTGTTGACTGGGTACTGTCACCACATCGGTAAGTGACTGAACGTGTTGAACAGGCAGGGACTGACCAATTACAGAGGGAGACAAAACATTCAAGTCTGATGACGAGGGATGGATATTTGTATCCAGTGTGGTATTACGAGAAACAACCGGAACCGTGCAAACTGGTAGCATTGATGTAATATTGGAACCATTTACCGAAACAGGTGGTAAAGAAGCTGATAATGGTGAAGACTTAGTTACCTGAGAAGCGATCGATGCCGGTGAAGGTGATGATGTAGAGGCAAAGGGAAAGGTAGTCTCATCAAAAACAACATGACGGCTTACATATAGACGACCCGTAGGAATATGAAGACATATGTAACCTTTTTGAGATTGACTATAGCCAAGAAAAACACACGGAGAAGAGAGAGGCTCCATTTTATGAGACCTATACGGACGGAGATGTGGATAACATAAACAACCAAATACACGAAGTGAGGTGTAATCAGGTGGAAGACCAAAAAGAGCTTCATATGGAGATGAATTATTGATGGAAGTTGAAGGAACACGATTCATTAGATAACAAGCAGTGTAAAAAAAATCATACCAATACGAGGACGGTACAAAAGCCATGTTTAGAATAGTAAGACCAGTTTCACAAATATGACGATGACGGCGTTCTACTAAACCATTTTGTTCAGAAGTATGTGGACATGAAAATCTATGAAAAATACCAAGTTGTTGAAGATGCGGAGTAAGTTTGCGATACTCAAGTGCATTATCAGACTGAAAGATTTTGATTTTTCGATTAAAAAGATTTTCAACATGCTTTTGAAACAAAAAGAATATAGAAAAGACATCAAATTTCTGACATAGGAAACATCCAAGTAAAACGACTAAACACATCAATAAAAATAATATAATATTTGTATCCTTCATTAGATAAAATATGAGAAGGTCCCCATACATCCGAGACAATTAAATCTAATGGATTCGAATAAGTAGTTTTACTAGGATTAAAAGGTAACTTATGACTCCAATGTTCATGACAAGATGAACAGAATTTAATAGTCTTACTTGAAACCGGAAGAGAAAACTGAGAGACTACTTTACGAACTGTACACATCATTGGACGTCCCAATCTAGAATGCCAGTCTTGTAAGCTAGCACGTTCTCCTATGCAAACTTTAGGAGATTTAGAAGAAGCATCAAGTTGATAGAGACCACCCCTCCTACTGCCGTGAAGAAGAACCTTCCCGGTACATCGATCCTTCACAAGACAAAAATTCTGATGAAATTCAAATAAAACATTATTATCAGCGGTGAGACGAGAAACAGACAAGAGATTGTGAGATATCTGTGGTGCAAAAAGAACATTACAAAGCTTCAACTTACGGTTAGGAGTTCCCAAAATAGAAGATCCAACATTAGAAATTGGAATAGAAGAACCATTACCCATCTGAATTTGATCAGGTCCAGTGTACTCGGTTGAAAACTGAACACGAGAAAGATCATTGGTTATATGATCTGTAGCACCACTGTCAGGAGTCCATGGAGGTGTTGGTAATAAACCAGTTTGATCAGTATAGGCACGAGGTGCGGAAGCTGGTGGTTGACGGCGCGGAGGACGAAAACTTCTATCAAACCGGTTCCAACAGTCTGGAGCTTCATGATTTGGACGACCACAGAGCTGACATGGAGGTTCCGAACGGTTACGTTGTGCTTGAGGAGCTGGAGGAAGATTTGACGCAGGGAATCGAGACGTGCTCGGTGCAGCATTGAACCGAGTTGGGAAGGAGCTGTATACGCCAGAGAATCGAGACGAACTTGATGTAGCATTACAGGATGGCGCAGCAGGTTAGCAACAGGCTTGGCATTCAGCGTTTTGGCCTGATGCTCTATTCATAGTTCAAAAGTTATAAGAAAAGTAAGAAAATCTTCCACAGTTAGAGAACTCATCGTGGTAGTCAAGGATGTAACAATGGCATCATATGAACTGTCAAGGACGGCGAGAAGACAGTGACGAAATTCTTTGTATGTAACCGTTGTATTTGCAGCAGCAAGAGAGTCCACCAAGTCGCGAGCATGATTAATTGGTATATTCTTTCATGGTTTTTGATCCTTTCTTAAGAGCACGTAGCTCGCAGTGAAGATGGTGGATTTGAGCATCGGATTTAGAGGCATATTGAGCTTCAAGAGAGTCCCAGATTTCCTTGGAAGTTGTAAGACGATGGGCGTGACGGAAAACAGCATGAGTAAGAGATGAGAATAACCAACTTACCAGGATTTATCCTGTTTTGTCCACGAAGCAAAAGCAGGGTTTGGAGTTTCATCAGCAAGGGTAGGTGCAGGACACGGTTTGGCACCAGTTACATAACTATGGAATTCATAGCCCTAGAGATAGGGTAGAAATTGAGCACGCCATAAGGAGTAATTGTTTTCATCGAGTTTCACAGTGATTATATGATGGAGTTGTGAAAACTGAGCAGGGGCCATGATTGAAGATTGTAAAGAGGCGGTAGATGAAATAAGGGCAGAGGTTGTAGATGATACTGTAGAAGAAATAGTAGAGGATTCAGTAAACATGATTTTGGAGGATCTAAAACCTAACTGATACCAAGCTAGAACTACTAAATTTTAGGTTAACTTATAAGAAGAAAGAACAGATGAGAAGAAGAGAACACACTGAAAGAGAAGACAATATCTTTATTGATTATTAACCCTACACAACTCATCAATTAGACAATAATTATATATACATGTATTTACTTGAACTGCAAGGGACTTGTTTCCTAAAGAATTCTAGTTTCCTAATATACAAAAGAATGAAACGTCTTGGTCGACAGGGTATCGTGTGGCATATTACACACGTACCAGATTATGTGTTAACAAGCCCCCCAAAAGCTTTAATAACACACGGCATGGTAAAATTATCAGGTTTAAACTCTGAGACCATGAGCATTTCACAGAAAACTAAAATGGCATCAACCCAATGCTCATTTATTGTATACCCACTGATAAGTGCATTCCACTGAAACAAATTCTTCTTGCGTAAATTATCAAACATAATACGAGAATCCACTAGAGACCCACACATTGAATACATTGTAATAATGCGCGTATAAAGAACAAAATCATTATTTAATTCAGATAATTCTGATACAAAGCTGCGAACTTTCCGGCCCATTTCGATATCTTTTCTTTCCGCACAAGATTGTAATAGAGTACTAACAACAATAGCTTGTTCATACTTTTCACTTTTCAGTGTAAATTTCACTGTTCAGTAATGCTTCATCGAGGTCACCAAATTCACAAAGTTGTGTGATGTTTTGAGATAATGTCAGTTGATGATTGTAATGCGTTTTAGTTGAAGTAGAGAAACAAGGTTTTGGGAGTGCGAGTGAATGAAGAAGGTTTTTGGGATTTTTAGTGTTAACATAAAGGTGCTGGTAGTTGTCTAAGCAATGGTGAGAGAGTAATTGTGCTGCCATCAGAGCCATAGTTGTCTCGAACTTTCTTTCTCTAACACCAAGATAAAGAATAGTTCCACTCTTATTTATGTATCAGCTACATGCAATACCCGTTTGGTTGATTAAAGTTGTATGAGAGAAAAAAATACACTAAAAGAAATAAGGATGTTCCAAAACAGGCTAAGCACCCGCGTATCGACGTGGTGTTTGCACAAATCTTCTTCTAAGTTGTTATAAGTTATAACTAACAAATTCTAGCAGAACCCAATAAAAACTGTAAAAACTTATTACACTTCGAAGAAAATAGTTTTGCTATATGAAGAAGTTTCATTTTCTTGAAGCATTACCTATAAAAAAATTCATGAAAAAAATTGAATCAAGAGATTTTCAACATGGAAATGGAAGGATTTCACTGATCAATATATTAAAGATAAATAGACATCATGTTGTCTGTTGTATATTGATGATTGATTACATTGTGTGATCCATATTATAATCTCCTGATCAGAATATCAATCAAGCTTTTAGCAACTTTCAAAAAACCCCAGTTAGAAACTAAGTAAACCCTAGAAGAAAAGGAAAAAGTAGAAAGAAAGTTCAAAAGAAAGCAGCAAACTTAAAAACCAAGGACTAGACCACCTTCCATTTCCCTTACCACTACTAAACAAAAACTCAAGCAACATCTATTCTTCTTTAGCCTTCAGGAGTATGCAACCTTGCAAGATAGAAATTCTTATTTTCTTCAGCTTTGGGTTCAGAATCATTCTTCCTTTCAGCATAATTCTTGATTTCTTCAGGTGTGAGTTTCAAAACATGCATCCATCAAAAAGAAAAAAAAAAAGAAAAATTCTCATCCAAAATTTATGTTCTCGGCAGGTCTTCACTTCACTTTAGAAACCAAGGACTAGACCACCTTCCATTTCCCTTACCACTACTGAACAAAAACTCAAACAACATCTATTCTTCTTCGGCCTTCAGGAGTATGCAACCTTGCAAGATAAAAATTCTTATTTTCTTCAGTTGTGGGTTCACAATCATTCTTCCTTTCAGCATAATTCTTGATTTCTTCAGGTGAGAGTTTCAAAACATGCATCCTTCAAAAAGAAAAAAAAAAAAAAAAAAAATCTCATCCAAAATTTATGTTCTCGGCAGGTCTTCACTTCACTTTAGATCCAGATACTCTTCTGCTTCCCCACTACCATCACCACCGCTTCAATTTTTTATCAACAGGTCACTAAAATAATCAGGATGAAGGTCTTTATAATTTGTAATCAAGTCTTCCACCTCCACGAATGACTTAATCAACAAATTTTTATAAGCATTTCTGAAATGATTGAAATATACTTCATCTTTAGCTCCAAAATGGTTTTGAGTTAGCATAGTTTTTGATGGTAAATGTAGCCCATGATTCCTCATCAATCTCAATAATACGGAACCCCTTTGGAAAGAGTACAGATGAGCCTCCTTCGTCAAAGTGTCAGAGTCCATTAAAGTCTTCCACTCTCCAAGAGCAATTCCATCAAGATTGTTGACAAAAGTAGCTGCCATATTGTACTGCTGCCGACTGGGATCACTCTGTATCTCTTTCATCACAGTTAATAAACCACCAAGCTTGTAGATGAATTTCATCGACTTGGCGGCATCCCAAAAGAGAGGATGCCGCAACAAGTCCTCAGGATCTTTTTCATATACTGATACTAGGTCAAAATTATCATAATAAGACCTACAAATTACCAAAATATCAAGTTATCAATTAAAGTTATTCATTCAAACCTGTGGGAACTCTTTTAACTCTACTAATCTTAAATAATAACATTCTCTCACCCATCGTTTGATATTCGGTCCAAAAGATCTGAAGCCTCAGGGTAATCCACAATTTGTGGTCCAACTTTTTCGATACAATATCTGATAATATCTCCAATGGCTTTAAAACCTGCAACAAAAGTGGAAACATGAAATGAATAGTAATGATCTAATCATCAAACATAGATATTGATAAAAATGACAATGGTTCAAAAATCATACCACTAAAAGCAGCAGTTACTGATGAGGAGTGCGTCATTCCTATAAGTTTGGCATGAACTCCGTCATTATCAATGATAATGACCACATTATCAGCATTTAGCTTTCCATGGATAATTTTTGGATGCTTTAGCTCTTTGAGAGCAGCTAGTATATCTCTATCAAGAAAAATAACAATTTATTATATTAAATCATTATTATATAACATATAAGAAATACTAATATAAAGAAAGAGATTAGAGAAATGATAAAATGAAATATCAAAGTCAAACCTTATTATCGTTATAAACTGCTCTGTAATCCTAGAATCCCGACATAGTTGAATCAGATCCAAGAGAATCTTTTCATAAGGGTAAATAGAGACATACGATTTATCCACTAATTGCCGCAACGTACAACTAAAGTGTTCATAGATATGATAAACTTTAGCTTTTTCAGTCGATCTGAAAAATCCAATGTACTCTAAAATATGCCTTGAATGGAGTACTAATGAAGTCTGTTTCTCGCAAAATTCTTCTGATGTATAGCTTCTTGCGACAATAAGACGGTTCCCATATGTTCCTCGGTAGGTCTCTTCTATATTAACTGGGTCATCATTCGGTACGCTGGCTGAAAAATCAATGAAAACACCGAGTATTTCCATGGGGAACTAAACGCACACTTCCCTGTATACATATGATAAAGTAAACAGAGAAACAAACACATAATCATTTTGAGCTGAGGTATATCAATTAATATGATGTAACATTCTGGATTCTTTTGTGCAGGGAGACTAGCTAAGATGCCAAATTTTTACGCAAGTAAATAGAACTCTATCATAGAATCATGCCCCTCCTTTCACTTTAGATAGTTGTAAATCCTTTAGCAATTGTACTACCTCAAAATAAGAGATTTCCCCTTTAGCAATTATACTAGTCAAAGACAGTTCACAATCTTTCTTTTCTTAAATATGCAGAGAAAACGACTTAGCAAATCAATAGTCATAGTAAAAGCTTCAAAAGAAAAAATAAGGACAAACATGTTGGAATAACTGGAACCAAACAAAAATCTCTATCATGGGAATTACTTGGAACAACTGTTGTTAAGCATAAATATAACAAACTAATCAAGACCCTTAAAAGAAAGACTTACCTCGTACCAATACCGGAAACCCAGGTTTCAATAGCAACGGACAGCTTTAGAAAATCATCTTCAATGACCCTACCATCACCAAAAACACCATAAAAACGGATGTAGATTCATCAAAAACACCATCAACAATCTTAACCAAAAACCCTAGTTTTCTGATCAACAACAACAAAAAGAGAAAAAGAAAGAAAAACAAAACTCATTTTCAATAGCAACAGACAGCTTTAAAAAATCATCTTCAATGACCCCACCGCTACCAAAAACACCATAAACTTTGGTTTAAACAGATATAGATTCATCAAAAACACCATCAACAATCCTAACCAAAAACCCTATTCTGATCAACAATAACAAAAAAGAAAAAGAAAGAAAACAAAACCCATTGTTCTTTACAAACCCCTAAAATATCTCTAAGTGAACTCAATCATCAGTATGAACATAAATATAAATATATATTTACAAACCCATTTTAAATCCCAACCTCAAATGATGTGGAAGCTATTCATTCTTCTGTAAATAAGAGAAGCTTCCAAAAGTGGAAACAAAAAATAACTTACAAATCTAGTTCTCATTAGTATAAACAAACAGACACAGTACTAGTTTAAAAAATAATTAAAAAATCAATGATGTAAGGAAATCTATACACTACTATATTATATGCACAGTAGATTCATAGCTAGATTCACAAACCTTGGAAACCCTTCAAGGAATTCCAATCCCAACACCCTAAGTAACGAGGTAGCAGTAGAAAAAGCAGAACCAGAGAAGAAGTGCTTCAAAAGGGAAAATAGAAGCAGAGAAGTGTTGGTTAAACTTCAACATAGAAGTCACTAACAAGCTGGTTAGGACAAGATTAGGAAATCGATGTAATCCTAAGGGAATTAGAAGTCATCTAGTTCTAAGAAAAGGAAAGACATGTAATAAGGTAATAGGACTAGGAAAAGGAATTCATAGTTCTATATATATATGATCACCAAAGTTGTCGTTGATCATATAAGCAAGATTAGAGCTTGTGTTTAGTTTTGAGAGATTTTCTAAACATCAATAAAGAGAGTTGTCTTTATATAAGCTAAGTTTCATCTTGCAGTTGTCATTAATTGGTATCAGAGCGTGTTTCTGAGCCATGGAAAACGAAACCACCATTGTGGATGCAAAACAGTTCACGCCACCATCAATACAAGTTCCAATCCTCAACGCCACAAACTACACAGTATGGGCCATGAGAATGAAGGTACTGATGAAAATCTACAAAGTTTGGGAAACAATTGATCCTGGTACATTGGACCCAGACAAAAACAATGTTGCCATTGGATTACTCTTTCAAGCAATACCAGAATGTCTTGTTCTACAAGTTGGTGAACAGGAAACTTCAAAGAAAATTTGGGATGCAATAAAGGAACGTAATCTCGGAGCTGATCGAGTTAAAGAAGCCCGTCTGCATACCTTAATGTCTGAATTTGAAAGAATGAAGATGAAAGACACTGATACTATTGATAGCTTTGCAGGAAAGCTATCAGAGATAGCCTCAAAAGCTGCGTCACTTGGACAATCCATTGATGAAGATAAACTAGTAAAGAAGTTTCTCAACAGTCTACCAAGATCCAAGTATATTCATATCATAGCTTCTCTCGAACAAGTCTTAGATTTAAAGAAGACTAGATATGAAGATATAATTGGAAGATTGAAAGCATATGAGGAATCCTTGATGAAGAAAACAATGGAGAAACTCAAGGAAAACTCTTGTAAACAAACTCTTACCAACAAAACTCTGCGACAAGAGGAAGAGGTCGTGGAAGAGGTGGTAGGGGAAACAAAGGCCGAGGAAGGGGAGGAAGGTTTAACTCACAAGATAGAACAACAAGTCAGAATGATCAAAACCAAGGGAAAGAAAAGAAGGATAGATCAAACATTATTTGTTACAGATGTGATAAACCAGGACACTTCTCCTCTGTATGCCCTGAAAGAATACAAAAGATGGAAGAAACAAACAAGAATGAAACAAGGGAAGCAGATACATCTCTTTTCATGCATGAAGTTGTATTCTTAAACGAAGGGAAACTAATACCAAAGAACTACGAATCAAAGGATGGAGAAGAAGGAATCTGGTATTTAGATAATGGAGCCAGCAATCACATGACTGGTAAGAGACACTACTTTTCTGAACTCAATGAGAAAATCAAAGGACAAGTGAAGTTTGGGGATGAATCTTCTGTAGAAATTGAAGGGAAAGGATCAATTCTATTTCAGAGCAATACCGAAGAACAGAAGCTTGTCACAAACATCTACTTCATCCCAAACTTACAAAACAACATTCTAAGTTTAGGACAAGCTACAGAAGTTGGATGTGATTTTAGAATGCGACAAGATTATCTAACAGTTCATGACCCAAGTGGAAGACTTTTAGTTAGAATCTCACGCTCACAGAATAGTATCTACAAGATAAGTCTCATGATTGGAAGGCCATTGTGTCTGAATATGAGACTGGAAGATCAGACATGGAAGTGGCAAGCAAGGTTAAGACACATAAGCTTTAGTTCTTTAAAGGCTATGCAGGTACCTAATTATCTATGGGGAGAAGTTGTACGACACTCCACATACCTAATAAACAGGATACCTACGAAAGCTCTGAAAGACATGACTCCATATGAAAGTTTGCGAAAGAGAAAACCAAACGTAGATCATTTAAGAGTGTTTGGTTGCAAAGCATACGCAAAAGTTGATTCTGCAACTCTTAAGAAACTGGATGATCGATCTCAGACTCCTGTGAATCTAGGAATTGAGCCTGGATCCAAAGCTTACAGATTATTCAATCCAACAACGAAAAGAGTAATAGTGAGTCGAGATGTGGTATTCGACGAAAAAGCAAACTGAAAGAAACTAATGATGGACCAAGTAGGGATCCAGGAATGTTTCACATGAGATGGGGTCAAGTAATTGATGAAGGAGAAGGACCCATAATCATCAATACCAATGGAAACAATGATGTTAATCAAGAAGAAGAAGAGAATAATGAAAACACTGAGAATAACGAAGAAGTAGAAGAAGAAGAAGAAGAGATCGATGAAATAACTCAACCCATTCCACTGCGAAAATCAACAAGACAGATACAAAAGCCACAGTACCTGGAGAATTACGTTCTTCAAGCTGCAGAAGAATGTGAGATTATGCTACTTTCTGTTAATGATGAACCAAGGAATTTTCAGGAAGCAAAGGTCTCGACTAAATGGACACAAGCATGTAGAGAAGAAATTATTTCAATCAACAGAAACAAGACTTGGTTTCTAGTTGATAAGCCAGGTGGGGTAAAAGTGATTGGTCTTAAGTGGATCTTCAAAATAAAACGGAATGCTGACGGTACTGTCAACAAATATAAGGCAAGACTTGTAGCTAAGGGATACGTTCAAGAATCAGGTATAAACTTTGATGAAGTTTTCGCACCAGTTGCTAGACTAGAGACAATTCGTCTCTTAATAGCAGAAGCAGCATCAAACTCATGGGAAATTCACCACTTAGACGTTAAGACAACATTCTTACATGGTGAATTGCGAGAAGATGTGTATGTTGAACAACCAGAAGGTTTTGAAGTAAAAGGACAAGAGCATAAGGTTTATAAGTTATCAAAAACTCTATATGGTCTAAGACAAGCTCCTAGAGCCTGGAATACAAAGTTAGATCAAATCTTAAGAGAAATCAGATTTGTTAAGTGCTCTAAAGAAACATTAGTATACAGAAGAGAAGAAAAGGGAACGCTTCTTGTGATTGCAGTCTATGTAGATGATCTATTTTTGACTCGAAACTCCCTTAAGGTGATCAATGAGTTCAAGATAGAAATGTCATCAAAGTTTGAGATGTCAGACCTCGGAAAACTCACTTATTACCTTGGCATAAAAGTCCATCAAGGAGTAGATGGGATTCATATTAAACAAGAAGCTTATGCAAGGAGAATTCTGAAAGAAGCAGGACTTGAAACTTGTATCCAACTAAGATACCAATGGAGTTTGGACTTAAAGTTTCAAAGGCACAAGAAGAAGCTGAGATTGATCCAACGAGTTATAGATGAAATGTTGAATGCCTTAGATACTTGTTACACACAAGACCAGACTTGGCTTTCTCTGTGGGAGTAGCAAGCCGTTATATGCAGAGTCCACGCAAGTCTCATGGTGATGTAATAAAGCATATATTGAGATATCTAAGAGGAACAATGAGCTATGGATTAAAGTATGGTCGAGGAGGATCAAAAGGAATTGTTAGGTATAGTGACAACAATCATAATATTGACCAAGATGATGGAAAAAGTACAACTGGTCATATATTTTATCTAGGAGAAGCACCTATTACATGGTGTTCACAGAAGCAAGACAATGTAGCCCTCTCATCCTGTGAAGCTGAGCTTATGGCTGCAACAGAAGCAACTAAACAATCAATATGGCTTCAAGAACTGTTGGGTGAAATCAAAGGAAGAGAACCTGAAAAAGTTTTCATCAAGATTGATAATAAGTCTGCAATTGCACACACTAAAAATCCAGTGTTTCATGGGAAGACGAAACACATTCACAAAAGGTATCATTTCATACGAGAATGCATCGAGAAGGAGGTCATTAACGTTGAACACATACCAGGAACTGAGCAGAAAGCAGATATATTGACAAAGGCATTAGCTCAGATCAAGTTTGAAGAAATGAGACAATTGATTGGAGTACAAGATATGTCACGGGTAAGGTTGAAGCTTAACGGGGAGAATGTTGGTTAAACTTCAACATAAAAGTCACTAACAAGCTGGTTAGGACAAGATTAGGAAATTGATGTAATCCTAAGGGAATTAGAAGTCATCTAGTTATAAGAAAAGGAAAGACATGCAATAAGGTAATAGGACAAGGAAAAGGAATTCATAGTTCTATATATATATGATCACCAAAGTTATGGTTGATCATATAAGCAAGATTAGAACTTGTGTTTAGTTTTGAGAGATTTTCTAAACATCAATAAAGAGAGTTGTCTTTATATAAGCTAAGTTTCATCTTGCAGTTGTCATTAAAAAGGACTGATAAAAGATAATAATAACGAAGCCTCAATAATAATTTTTCTACTCACTTATCTTAAAGAAAACATATTTTCTACTCTTTTCAGAAATCTTACATGAAAAAACTACCAAAAGTAATACTTTGGTCAGCATCTTTTCCAAATTTTTTCTGTTTTTCTTTCTTTTTGTATTTATCTCTCTCTCTTCACAGTGTGCTCAGAAGCAGCACTTTTGGACGGAAACCAAAGTAGCCGTACATATTACCTCGCGTGTATGATGTTACGGTGTAGCAGATGTTATGGAAGGATTTATTTAGATGTGAAATTTAAGTGGATGGATAGTTTTTAGATAACACGCGGCTGAATTTTCACGGTTGACCTTAAAAGTGTTTTAGGGAAAGAATATGTAAGAAGTGGTGGGTCAAGTTATATGGTGGGGTTTTACGATTAGACGTACGCTCAAAATCTTGGATCGAGGACATATAAACCGGGTCCAATGACTCTAATCCTTTTTTTGTTTGAAAAGTTTCTTGAATAATTTCAAAAAATAATAAATCACTGTAAAGTTAGAAGAATAGAGGTCACATAACCGACCCGACCCGCCGACCCGACCCACACCCGTCAAAAAATACCCGTACCCGAACCGACCCACCTAGGTATGGGTCGACTATGGGTGAGGCACGTGAAAACCCACCGTATGTTGGGTCGGTTGCGGGTAGGAACTTCCTTCACCCGACCCGACCCACCAACCCGCCCAATATTCCCTATCATGCTACCCCTTAGATTTTCTATCCTAGAATGAATCTCAGCCATTGGATTGAAAAAATAAAATACCTAACCCTAACTAAGCATCGCACTCGCAGCCCACACCTATCACTTCGGCCTCTTCTTCTCTCCTTCTCAGAGACAGAGTCACAGAGACTCTTCTTCCTTCGTCAATTCGTTGTTCTTGAATCTTGATTACTGAACTGAAGGTATGAATCAACTTAAAACTTGTTCCCAACTAGTTGAACTCTATGTATTGTTGATTGTTCTTGACTTTCTAAATAAATCTAGGGATTCATTTGAAATTGATTTCAATTTCCCGCAAGATATAAAATATGACGGGTAACCCACCACCCGACCCGACCCAACCCGCCTTATTGTGGGTCGGGTGAAAAGCGACCCATTGTTATGGTGGGTCGGTTGCGGGTGAAAAGTTCAATTACCCACCAGCAGTGGGTCGGGTGGTGGGTGAGGCCAAACCCGACCCAACCCGACCCATGTGCAGCCCTAGTCAAGTTAGCTCCATGGAAGAAGTGGTTCTTAAACAAGGCTGGCAAGTTGGTTCTTATTAAAAAATAGTGAAAAATACTAGAATCCTTATTATATGGGTTCAACATATACAAGCCCCACAAGTGGATCCTTCACTATCAACTCTACATTTTCCATTTTTGATATCTTTAGGCCCGTTTTTCTTTTTTTGGGTCTGGTTTTGAATTTTTCCGGATTGCTGACGTCAGCAGGATTTTTAATAAAAGTGAAAATACCATAATTACCCTCCAGTATTTAAAGCTGCTTTATACGGTAACAGAAACAGAAAATCAAATCAAATTAGTTTTCAGCTCTTTATTCTCTCTGCTCTCGTTGATTTTTTCTTCAGAAACTGAATTAGGTTTTTTCTTCACACGAAATTGTTGCATTGAAGAACAAGAGTTCGTTACTCTGTTGCTGTGTTGAAGAGGAGACGAAGAACAAGGATTCATTGTTGCTTTTTCTCAATTTATTGATGTTATTCAGTGGATTTCAGATCTGACGAGTTTGAGACGATGCATTGAAGAACAACAAATAGGTTTGTATCAATTTTATCTTCTGTTTGTGTCGAATAGGTTTGATTCATTACTTTTTCTGATTGATTGTTTGATTTCTATCTTCTACTGATTTTTGGATTTTTGTTTTGTTTCGATTTTATTGAGTATGAGAAGAAGAAGAAGACATTTTGGAATAGAGAAATCAACGTAGGTACGAATTGTGATTTCGATCTAGTTTTCAATTCAATTGATTTTGATAGTTACAATTGCGATCTAGTTTTTTTCACTTTTTTTATTTGGTTTTGATACTGAGTATGTTTTTGTTGATGCTTACACAGGTTTGGTTGATACCGAGAAGAGGAATAGTAAGAACATTGTTTCAGAAGTAAGAAAACAATCAATCTAGGTAAGAATTTTATTTTGTTTTTGATTTCAGATCTGTTTTCAAAATTTTATTTGAATTATTTGTTCTTCTTGCATGTCTGATCTGTTAATTTTTGTTGATACTGAGAGGAGTATGAAGAAACAATTTTTTTTCAGTAGAACAACTTCAATTTGATTTGTTAGACATGTTGTTTTTTTGTTACAGTATATGTAACTTTAGGTTACACATATATATCCTGTTGTATTTTTAAGCATGTGTAAGGAAGGTGCAGATGTTTTTTAGTTGCAGCATGTGTAATTTTAGTTTACACATATATATCCTATTTGTATTTTAAGCATGTGTGAGGAAGAAGCAGATGTTTTTTAGTTGTAGCATGTGTAATTTTAGTTTACACATATATATCCTGTTGTATTTTAAGCATGTGTAAGTTGAAGTTACATATATATGTCCTATAACATGTTTATGTGTAAATAGTTGTATCATCTGTATCTTTTGCTCATATTTAGCTTGCCGCATAGAATATACTTCTCACGAGGGGGCAACGCCCCCGAGTGAATTGCGTTCGTTTTAAAATTTTGATATTGTTATTGTGTGTTTGATATTTTTCAGGTTGTCATGGATCCTGTTAGTTGCGCTGTTGTTAGTTGCATTGCTGTTGTTCGCTACTTTTCAGATTTTATTACCCTGCGTGTTAATACTGATATCAAACTTGAAGAGTTTAAGGAACAAGTTTGCAGGGAATGGAAGCAGTTTACTCCACTTGGTATTACTTTCTTCTTCCGAGAAAGTGGGAAAGATTTTCCGCTTGACTGTGATTTTTCGTTGCAAGCTCTTATATCCATCACAAATAGTAAACAGAAGACCAGTGTTGATATTTTCTTGCAAAATGTTCCTCGTATGGCCTCTTCCTCCAGCTCTAGGGCAGATTTCTTCTATTTCTAATGAGTCTAGTAGTACGTCTTCGTCCAGAAACAATCTTACTGTTGCAATGTATTTGGAAGATAAAAGCAAGCCTGCGAAACCTTTGTTATCGGATGGTTGGCCCAAGGTTCTTGGCGAGATTGGTCATGTGTTTGTTGAAGGAGTTACGCAAGTCAGGGTTGCTTTCACCAAGTATCGTCTTCGCACTGGTTTCCAAATGATTTTAACTCACAATGAGTGTTCTAGGTTCACGGCTAAGTGTGCAGATGAAAAATGCGGCTGGAAATTCCATGCAGCTTCTATCGATGAAAGGAACGAAATGTTTCAGGTAGGTTTTCCGTTTTCTGTCATCTAATGCTTAGTATATGTTATGTTTTGTTACAGTATGTGTAACTTTGGTTTACACATGATGTTTTTTGCACCATATTGTGTTTTGGTTGAATTGTTTATATTTTGTATGAACCTCTTCAGGTCAGGTCTTATAACCCTGAGCACATTTGTGGTGCTGGTGGGCGCAACTTGAACCAAACTTACTCCACCAGCTTCTTGTCTAGTTTGATTGAGGAAGAAGTTCGCAAAAATCCTCACAAGAAGCCCAAGCAAATTGCTGCTGATTTCCAGACCAACTATGGGATTAACATGGAGTACTATCAGACATATAATGCTAGGGAAAAGGTTTATGAGACGATTTATGGCGACGATGTCAAGTCCTACTCGCACTTGGTATGGTATATTGATGCTATAAGGGAAACCAACCCTGGTAGTGTGATAAAGTTTGAACGTGAAAATAAACAGTTCCAACGGATTTTCATCGCATTTGCTGCATGCATCAAGGGGTACCGGTTTTGTCGTCCAATGGTGTACTTGGGTACTACTTTCTTTACTGGTACATTCAAAGGTTGCTTGATGGAAGCTACTGGGACCAATGGTGGTAAAGGTATGTTTTTTTTATGTTTTTTTTTTGAACAACTTCAGTTGACAAATAACTGAGAGTTACACATGTGTAACTCTCAGTTACACATTACTTTACTTAGTGTGTAACTAAGAAAATAGCATCTGTAACCTTAAGTTACATATTTGTTTTAGCATGTGTAACTTGTATTTACACATTGTTTTCTGTTTGTGTGAAACTTATTATTCTTTCGATTCTGCACAATTTTTTTTGTAGGATTTTCCCCCTTGCTTTTGCACTAGTCGATTCTGAGAAGATCGACAACTGGGAGTGGTTTTTAAGGAATTTGACTGAAGTTTTTGGTGATGGGAGGCCAATCACCTTCCTTTCGGATCGCCATGAAGGACTCTTGCAGGGTGTTCCACTTGTTTATCCAGATGGGTTCCACAGCTTCTGCTACTATCATTTGACGAAAAATATACCCATCACTGCAACAGATCCTAGGTACTCGCTTGTGATGGACCATTTCTGAGAGGCGACATACGCACTCTCACCTGAAAACCATGCGAAAGCCATACAGAAGATTAGAGACTTGAACTGCGATTGGGTGGCTGATTACATCGAGACAATCCCATCTGAAGCATATGCAAATGCCTATTTCAAAGGTTGTCGGTATGGACGAACATCTAATACTCTAGCAGAATCAATCAATAGCTGGTTCTGGTTCACAAGAAGATGCATGCATCTGCTCTTCTTGATCAAGTTAATTGAGTGTGCGTGTTTTGTTGTTTTGTTGTCTTTTTATTTCATGTTTTGTCACTTTATGTATTCATGAGATTTTTTTTCTGCTTTTCAGATTAGGAGGAAAATAATGTGTTTAATGGCGGAGCGTCGTGAAATTGGTGCTAATATGATGATTCCATTAACCCCTGAGTATGAAGAAAAGCTTGTGGCTCTTCAAGATGAAGGTTTGGCTTGGGAAGTATTGGTTGCTAGTCCTACCGTGTTTGAAGTTATTAGTGAAAGGTCTCACATGGTGGACCTCGAACACGAGACTTGTACCTGTCAAAGTTTTGGTTTCTTATGTTTTTCTTCTCTCTGTATGTTTTTTTTTAGAATGTATATATCCAATTTACATTAGATATATGCATGTGTAAATAATAGTTACACATTTATTTTGCAAGTGTAACTTAAAGATACACATCCTGTACATGCACCTGTAGCTAGCTAATTTTGAGTGTTTTATGGTTTGTATGTGCAACTAACTGATTTTTGATTTTGTTTTTGTTTTCTTCCAGGTGGCGCGTATATGGTTTTCCTTGTGATCATGCTCTTGCATCCATACACAATATTAAACGTGAGGCTATTGATTTCATTTCACCGTATTTTACAAGCGACTATTTTAGGAAGCCTTATATGCATGTCATCCAGCCGATTCCCAACTACAACAGCCCCTGTTGAATATCATCCAGACGACACCGTCAACCCGCCTACCGTGAAGAAGCAACCAGGTAGACCACCAGGGAAAAGGATTATAAGTAAAGGTGAGAAGAAGGTGAATAGGAAAGTTCGTTGCAGCAATTGCAAGGAAACAGGTCACAACAAGGCAGGTTGCAGGCATCCTCGGAAGTTCACACCCCACTAGCTTTAGCCTACCAAAGTTCATTTCTGCAAGTAATGATTTGATGTATGGATTCTTATTTGTCTTGGATTATTTGTTTTTTAGTTTTCTTCATTTCGGTTCTCATGGACCAAACGTTTTTATTTTTCCTGCAACGTTGATTATGTGCAAGGATCTTTTATTCAGATTTTATATTTTGTCAGTTCACAGTTGAAATGCATTTTATTCTATTTTTGATTTATTGTGTACGTCTGATCAGTGGTCAAATGCTTGTGTAACTCTAGTTTACACTCAAATATGGATGTGTAACCAGAAGTTACACTGTTGTGAATGCATGTGTAACATTAGGTTACACATGATAAATGCTGGTGTAACTTTATTTTATTTTGATTTATTGGGTAAGTCCGATCAATGGCTTGTGTAACTTCAGTTTACACTCAAATATATGGATGTGTAACCAGAAGTTAAACTGCTGCGAATGCATGTGTAATATTAGGTTACACATGATAAATGCATATGTAAACTCTGGTTACACCTTCTGCATCAAGTTAATATGTGTAGTTACTTAACCTGTTGCATACTTTCTGAAACCTGTACACACAGCAGTAGAAGTTCTAACAAGATAAAAGTTTTTAATTCAAAGAATTTCAATCCAAAAATATTTTCAAAACCAAGAACTGCTAAAATCTACTAACTGATGAAATTTAAAAGTTTCTAACAACATATTTTCCAAGTCTAACATCTGCTTGCGGCTAACAACATATTTACGAGTATAAATTTTTTTCTAATCCTAATGACTGCTTTACAAATCTCTGGATGGATCCGAAAGAATCTTGTATATCATGCTTCCTCTCATGCGGTTCAGCTTGTCAGTCCACCATAGCATCATACTTGAGCTTAATTTTTTGTCAAGTGGTTTATTCTTCATCCTGATCTTCATGTAAGTGCATACACATGGAAGACAGTCAGGAATTGAACCTTGTGGGGGCGAAGGGAGATTCTTGGCATTTTCATTCATCCCAAGAGCATAAGGACACAAGAGTCTCAGTTTTGTAGTAATTGAAAATACATATTTCTTGACTTGAAGTAGGTGTTCACCCCTGAGTTCCTTAATGCTTGATGAGTTCATGTAGGACCAAGGATTAGAGCTCTTCAATTCATACTCCAGCAGTGTGTAGTGTGTGTTGTTGTTGCATATTGGGGCGAAAAGTCTGACTGCATCGTTCCTGTACTTGACATACTCCTTCGCAAGCTTTGGAATACAAAATCTCTTGAATTCTCCGTAATCCTTCAAGTAAGAGGCCTGAAAAAACCATTTGGAATGTCAAAGTCACATTTTTAATCAAAAGCTACAAATGAACAAGTGATTATGTAAACAGAAGTTACACATAGGGCCTTGGGTTTTACACTGGAAAAATAAGGATGTGTAACTTCAGATTACACATTATAAATGGTTGTGTAACTTCAGATTACACATTATGACTGCATTTGTAACCCTAGATTACACATTATAACTGTTTTCCGACATAAAAAAACTCTCGAGTATGTTATCATAATCTTACAACACACACTACACATTATAAATGCAATTAGATTTTAAATATATCGAAGTACTTAGTATGCTTTTAGCGACATGAATATCGCTTTGTCATACTTGCTGTTAGTGTTCATCTTTGTCCTCAATCTTCTAATGTAGAAGTCGATGAATTCTGACTCCAAGAAGGATTCTTTCTTGGTAAGTTGTAGCATTAGTTCTCCAGATATACCAAACAGGTGGCTACCATCTTCGTTGCGTTCAATCCAAGTAATGTCTCTGCATTTTACAAAGAAGCAAACTATTAATCAACATAACAGAATCAAGTAGTAAAACACAACAATAAATAACAGAATCAAACCTACTTGGAGTCAAGCTACTTACGTTTTCGGATGAGTATTGAAATATTCAAACACTTTCTCCTTGTTCTCGCCTTCTAGCCTTTCGATAACTTCTGAACCTTTCACATCCTTTCTCATTGTTCCGTCATCTTCTTCAGCAACCTCAGCCATTCTTTCTTCTTCTACTTCTGGTACTGGGTCCATTATTTCTTTTTCCACTTCTGGAACTGCGGCCATTATTTCTTCATTAACAGTCTTCTTAATCTTCTTTGGCTTCTTTTCACACTATTTCAGATCTTGTGTTGGAATTTTTCTATTCATCAGCACACATTGTTGCATGAATGCTGGTTGGTTTTCTCTTATTGTATTCGCAGCTTCCTTCAGTAACTCTCCTACAGGTCTTGGAGTTTTATCTATTCCAAGGCTAAAGAAGTTATCTTGTGTTGTAGCTGCGCAAACAAATATAGGCATAATTTAAAAAATTAGCACATGTATGTAACTTAAGAAGATAACCTCAAGCAAAAATAATAATGTACTGTATGTAACCTCAAGCTACACATGCCTTTTACAATGTGTAACTTGAAGTTACACTTCCATTACAAACAAAACATAAAGGAAAAATAAAACGGAATAACAGTTACAGAAGGAAGAGTGGTTACCGCTTGAGATAGGTTCTGCATTCTCCATCACTGCAGGTCCATGTTCACTGTTGTTAATGTCGCCGACAATCTCATCTAGCATTTCACTCACTGGAACATCCGTCATATCAGTAGGGTTAGCTTCTAGTCGCACCAAGTTGTAGGTCTGAGCATTGTCAGGCTGTGTTTGCTGTGTTGTAGCAGTTATCACCATGGAGTCCTCAAACTGTGTTGAAGCAAAACTGTCCTTAAAAGTTTCAGGTGTTGGCTGAGTTGGAGCAGTCGGAACCAAACCGTCACCAACAGTTGCAGGTGTCTCTTCAATGACATTTGCATCATCTCTTGCGGATTTCTCATGCTGCTCAACCGCACCACCACCTTCTGCATCTTTCTTTTGCGCCTCATCAGCAACATGCGTCTCTTCATCAGCTTTCTTCTGCGCCTCATCAACAACATCTGCAGTAGTGCGTTTTTTCTTACCAGTGCGCTTCTTCTTTGGAGGAGCCTTGCGCTCCTCTGCAACAGTTTGAGCTTGCAGAATTGTTGGCGTATTTCCAGCTGCAAGGCTCATACATGGAACTGCACAAGTATTGAAATGAGAATTAGGATGATGATGATGATGTTAAATTTTTTTAATAAAATTTCAAGAAGAATATATCATGTGTAATCGACTGGCTTGGATAACTAGCATGTGTAACTTCATGTTACACATGAATATGGCATGGATACCTAGTGTAACATGGAGTTACACATGCATCTAACTAGTGTAACCAGAAGTTACACATGCATATAACATGTGTAACTAGGGATTACACATCCATATGATTAGTTTACTCAACATTTATTAAGTCTAATCAAGTTAAATAAGCATATTAAAAATGAACAACTAAAATATGAAATTAAAAAGGTTCAAAGACCTTAGTGTCAACTAATTGGGTACCTCTATCAAGTTAAAGAAGCATATTAAAAATGAACAACTACTTACATTCTTCATGGAAGGAAGTTTCTGCGTTATCTTTCTCTTTCTCTTGCTCAGTCTCTTTATCGGTCTCTTATTCTTCATGCTCAGTAGTTCCATCTCCTTGTTGCTCAGTCTCAACTAACTGTAACTCTTCTTCTTCATGCTCAGTAGCTCCATGCTCCATGTCCAGCATCTTCATGTTGCATAAACTCTTCCTGGGTCACTTTGTAAGGATCAATACCCATTGCTTGCATAATTTGGCAACTAAAATTGTGAATCTTGAATTCTGTTGTTCCTGAAAGGTCCCCTTCTGATATCCCTTCTATGGCAATTGCATACATTGCTTTAAACATTGCTTTCTTTGCTTGCAGTTGCTCTTTCAGATGGCCATTCTCAATGGTTTGCGCTTTCAGCCAACTTTACAGGTCGTCCTTGCTGGGTACCACTGTTGATATACCTAGCTGCTTCTCAAGCTGTGAAAACTCAGCCACAAAGCTAGGAGTTGGATACAATTAATAGATGGAGAGGTTAAAAAAAATAGCAAAAACAGTTGAACATTCTAATTATACAAATTTTCAGTTGTATGTGTGACTTAAAGTTACATAAACACATTTTATATGTGTAACCTATAGTTACATAAGCACATTTTATAGTTACACATATAAAATGTGTAACATATAGTTACACATATAAAATGCATTCACTTGTGTTATCTTTTGCAAGTGTAACTATAAGTTACACAAGCACATTTAAATGTGTAACTTATATCTACACATGACAATTTTGATTACATCAAAGTTTTATCTAAATTATATTTCCATAAATTTACAAAACCTAAACCAACTGACATATAACACTTGCCGAAAACTCTGTCATGTCTGTTCTCCAAATGTAATCAGAAATTTGGTATATATCCCACCTCGCAACCCTCGGGATATCTTCTTCGTGGTTCTCAACTTTCAAGATTAATCCTCCTGGTGTGTGTTCAGCAAACAATAACTGCAACATATAAATTTTAATTAGTCGACTGAACAAAGATATCGACAACGTAACACTAAAACTGCTGGAATAGAAATTACACACAAGCTTTTACCAGTAGGTATTGCACACAAGCCTTCACATTTGACAAACAACCAAGATTAATATGAATCTCTTCAAACAAGTGCTCGTGTATTAAATCAGGCCACGACACCTTGAGCACCGTATCATAAGTTTGAACGATACTAAGATATTTCGCTTTCACTCCATTGACATTTTTGTCGCCAAAAAACAATACACAACAAAGATAAATACCTATCAAGCAAACTAGATCCTTCTTATCGACTTTCTTTCTTTTCCCAATTTCGCTCATTTTTGTCATAAGTTGTTTTATCTTCTCTAAAATGTTTGTCTTAGTCACTGTCGTCTGATGCTTTGTAGATTTGATATCAATGAAGAATTTGTTGTATAAAATATTGTCAGTCAAATCACTAGGACAATAGTACTTTAACAGCTTCTGACCCTTTCTGCTTCCAATCCTCTGCATGCAAAATACACCAGCCAGCTTTGCCGGTGTAGACTCTATTATCTTATCATCACCAAACTTGAATGAACACGGTACAATCCATGTCAAAGCAGTTCAAAATCTTCAAGACGCGGTGTTTGTTGGTACTTATCTGTCTTGTTGTACTCGGTACAGCTGTATCATAGTCATCGTAATACATCATTACGAGTTCACCGTAAGCAGCTCTCCTAAGATATCTCTGAACCCTATCAGTCAGTCCTATAGGTTTTATCACCTTTACTAAATCCTTTACTGCATTCAACGACTGCCTTAGGTTTCCTGTACACATCACACACAAAAATAGCATGAGTCAGTATGTTGTGTACTTATCAAATACACTCATTTTTAACTGCAAAATGAAAATCATGTTACACACTATGTGTATTTGCCAAGTACACAAACTGAATCATTCTATTTTGTGTTGTGTAACCTTAACTTACACATGCATATGAAAGTTTACAGGCATCATTTTTTTATGTGTAACTATTATTTACAAACACAATACAGTCGTAGGTTATATTTTGCATGTGTAACTTTCTAGTTACATAGGAAATTGGCAAATCAGTGATGTTATTATGCATGTGTAACTTCTAGTTACACAGTCACTTGGAAAGTTAGTGGTTAGATTTTCAATGTGTAACTTATATTTACACATGCACAAGCATTACAAACATGAGATTCTAAATGTGTAACTTATAGTTACACAACCACTTTGCAAGTCATTGGTGACATCTTGAATGTGTAACTTACAGTTAAAAGGCTCAATTGTATGTGTAACTACAAGTTACACACTCAGTATACAAACCACAACACAGTTAGTGGTGAGATTTTGAATGTGTAACTTATAGTTACACAGGCCCTTGTTTGCATAGTTATACATTCAAAAGCATTTACATTAGATCATCACAACCAAAATCGCATGTATAGTTTTTACTAGCATGATATCATAACAACACATATCATCAAATAATTTCAACTCTTAATACCTGTTATTGCAGTAACTGTTTCAGCAGTATTGCTTCTTCCTCGCGCCATTTTACTTCACAAAATGTAAATTGAATCTGAATCTGCATTTTAAAAAGTAAGAAAACATCAATCTCCAGTAGTACTAAACTCCTTAACATGAGATTGAGATGATACATGAACTGAAAACATCAAGTAAACCTAACCCATAAAAACAGAGAGGAAAAGGAGAAGATCGAAAATAGATTCAAACCTCAGTTCGTCTTCTTTTTCTTTCTTCGTCTTCTTCTTCTTTCTTTGTCTTCTTCTTTGATCAAAAAAGGACTGAATCAAACAACGAAATGAAGCAAAAAACAGATCGAATACACTGAGATTTAACATATCAAAAACCGATCAAATACAGATCTCAAAACATATCAAATTTACTGAGATTAAACAGATCGAAAAACAGATCGAAAACAGTTCCAAAAACAGATCGAAAAACATGTTAAACACGAAGAAGAAGAAAAGATTAAACATGAAGAAGAAGATTTGACCGAAATCTACCTGTTTTAGTTTTTCGTTTCTTCGATCTACAAAAAAAATTCTCTGAAACAAATTTCTCTGCACTTCTTTGAAGGTTTTCGACCGGCAGTTTTCTCAGGTGAGATTCAGTTTCTCTCTCTTGAAATGAATGTGTCGGTTTGATAGAAAACCTAGGTTAGATACTTATATAGTAAGGGTTATTCTGGTTATTTCAACTGAATTAAAATTTATTTTTAATTAAGGGCCTAGTAATAAAACTCTTTTAACTAGGGGCCTCATATTATGGGTTATCCATGGGTTGGGCCTTAGCCTAATTTTCCCTAAAAAATATTATCTAGTCTTTTCGTTTATTTATTGTCTGTGATTTATATGCCGGTAAGTGTGGATATGAAAGTAACTAAACTGATGAGAGGTTTCTTATGGGATTCGACTGATTTTAAAAGGAAGATGTGTTTGGTTTCTTGTGCTAAAATCTATAAACCGAAGATGATGGGTGGTTTGGGGGTGAAGAACTTAAGGTGTACTAGTAAGGCCCTAAAAGCTAAGTGGATTTGGAGATACTCAAGAGAAAAGGCAGTACCGTGGAGAAGACTGGTTCAATAAAAGTTCAAGAATAATGTGGATGTTTTCATTCTTATAGATGATACAACTTCTAAAGGGAGAAGTCTCTGGAAGCATATTCTGAACTCATCTGATTTTTTTGAATGCACATATAACTTCTGTTATTAAGAATGAGAGCAACAAAGTTTTGGTTACATAAATGGACTACAACAGGGCCTTTAAAAATAGATTTCCATGAGTATATCAGGTTTGTAGTAATAGACAAGCTTATGTGGCAGAAATGGTGGTTGATGGTAGATTGCAATGTCAACCAAAGAGAAGGATGTATGCCAATGAACAACTGAAGTGGGATCTATTATGTAATGAATTAGGACCGATGGATAACTTGAAGGAATAGGAAGATGTTAGAGCATTGCTCGGTCGAACTCGCATGCGTTGCTATCTCAAGCATGTTTGTCAATGTTAGTGATCAAAACTATAAAGTCTTGATTTTCTAGCATATATAGCTAAGTCTCAGACTAGGATAGGAAAAGTGTAGTTGAGATCAAGGACTTCATGGTGATTCAATGACAATGACGAAGATCTACACCAAGGAACCGTGGAACTTCATCAACAAAAAGGTATGTGAAGACTTGAACTTATCTATCACTCGAAAGTCTATTTATTCTTATCCTACTTCTTATGAGACAAAAGTCGTATGTTATATAGACTAGATCATATACACTTGATATTTCGAGCTGAGTATTCATTGCTTATCTTTTACTCGAAATCATGTGTTGGTAAAGCGTTTCGCTTTGATCAGGTTTATCTTCACCTAGTGACGAAAGTCATGAAAGTTTCAATCACTTTGGAAATTGCTCTGACGAGAAAGGTCTGTTGTTCTTCAAGACTGAATATCGCCCTCTGAGAATGTTTCAATGATTGAAATGAGAGTTTAGATTATATAACCATGTATTCCTTGAACCGAAGTTTTCGAACTTTGTTGATCAAGAGAAATCGTTAGGATTGTGGAATTGGCTTGCCAAGTCCGCGAACTGACGGAAGTTCTCGACCGAGAATTTTTGTTGGGATTTCCAAAACTCGTTTGTGTGCTAAGTCCGAGAACTGGCGGAAGTTCTCGACCCGAGAATTTCTGCTGAGTTTGGAAAACTCAACAGATTAACTTAAGTCCGCGAACTTGTTTGTGAAATTAAGAGGTTATGATCTAAAGATGTGCTATGAACATGAAACATTAATTATTAAGGAATGCTTTATGCAAACCGTGGCTATAATGTTCATGAGACGATTCTAATCGAATCGAATCATCTTTGTTTCAATTGTGTCTTGTGTAGTTACATAAGATCTCATAGCAATTGAACAACTCTTAGCTAGTTCATTTGAGTCAATTGAATTAGTTATGGCGAAGAAGAACATGATTAATATGAGATGCTCATATGGTTGACCTTTTGGGTTATCATGTTGAACCAACATACGTGTACTCTTTTTGGCATGGTTTTCTCAAACCCAGTAAACGTGTACCCAAGTGTGTGTGACGAGCTATGTCTTTCGATCTAACGGTTGAGAGATATTGGCTTGAATCTAAATCAGGTTTTCATCTGACGGTGGATAGAGTTTTCTTTATACCTAAGGCAAAACCCTGATTTGAAAGGATATATATAGGAGACATCTAGTTAGAGCAAAACTTAATCCCCACACGTCTGTGTGCTACTAGTGCGCTCGCTAGAGTCGATCTCCATTAACTCTTGAGTTTCTTCTCTAAACTCGAGTTAACGACTTAAAGACTTCATTGGGATTGTGAAGCCAGACCGATACTACTTTTATCGTAGTTGTGTGATCTGATCTTGCATCTTATATCGTACGAGTACAATCGATTGATTGACTTGAGATCGTGAGAGTTCTCCGATAGGCAAGATAAAGAAGTCACAAACATCTTCGTCTCATTATTTATGATTCCTTGACAATCCGCTTGTGTAGTCAGGTTGGATTGTAGAGAGGTGATTTATTAATCTACGCTGTTCTTCGGGAATATAAGTCCGGATTATCAATTGGTTCCTGTTACCTTGATTTTATATCTAAAGACGGAACAAAACCTAGGGTTTATCTGTGGGAGACAGATTTATCCTTTCGATAGACTTTTCTGTGTGAGACAGATTCGTTTATTATCAAGTCTGTGATTTTGGGTTGCAACAACTCTTAGTTGTGGGTGAGATCAGCTAAGGGAATCAAGTACATAGCGTCCTGTTGGGATCAGAGGCGTAAGAGTACAACTGTACCTTTTATCAGTGGGAGATTGGAAGGGGTTCAACTATAGATCAGTCTGAAGTTAGTTTGCAGTAGGCTAGTGTCTGTAGCGGCTTAATACAATGTGTATTCAATTTGGACTAGGTCCCGGGGTTTTTCTGCATTTGCGGTTTCCTCGTTAACAAAACTTCTGGTGTCTGTGTTATTTCTTTTCCGCATTATATTTTATATAATATAAATAATACAGGTTGTGCGTTAAGATCATCAACTTCTCTAATCCAACTTTTGGTTGTTGATTGATATTGATTGATCCTTGGACATTGGTCTTTGGTACCGCCCAAGTTATCTCTCTTTGATAAAGACTCACAGATTTTTATTTGCTTGAGTAAAGATCAAATCGAGAGATTGAGATAATAACTCCTTGAGATGCTTTTTATCTAGATTGAGTCTGAGTGTCTAGTTGATTCTCTAGCAAAGTATTTCGGAGTTAGTCCATACAGATTTCAAAGAGAAATATTGGGTGGTGTTGTTAGACCCCCGCTTTTTCACTATTTATCTCCTATCTTGAGACAAAAGTCGTTTTGCTATATAGACTTAGATTATACACATTTGCTATTTCGAGCCGAGTTTATCTCGCCTATCTATTTCTCGGAATATGTGTTGGTAAGCTTTCGCTTTAGCCAAGTTCATATTTACCTAGTGACGAAAGTCATGACAAGTTTCAATCACTTTGAAAATTGCTTACTTTGACGAAAAATAGTTTGTGAATAACAACTATAGAATATCAACGTCCTCTAAGAATGTTTCAATGATTGAAATGAGAGTTTAGATTATATAACCATTGGAGGATATAAGCATTGTTGTGGAAGCACATATATGTATAAGTCCTTATTCCTTGAGTCGAAGTTTGTGAACTTTGTTGATCAAGAGAACCGGTATGGTGGCGTTAGCCAAGTCCGCGAACTCAGTCCGCGAACTGGCGGAAGTTCTCGTCCCGAGAAATTCTGTTGGAGTTTGTGAACTCCGTCCGGGAACTTAAGTCCGCGAATTTGAGTAGGTTATATATAAAAACGATGTTTGTGAACTTATACTTATATAAACTAAGGAATGCAAATTGAAAACCGTGGCTATATAGTTCATGAACCGATTCGAGTGAATCAAATCGTTTTTGCTTCAATTGTGTCTTGTGTAGTTACATAAGATTTCCTTGCAATTGAAAAACTCTCTAAGTAGTTCATTTGAGTCACTTGAACCAGTTATGTTGAAGAAGAATATGGTTGATATGAAAGTGATCATATGGCTAACCATTTGGTTGACTATTGTTGAACCAACAAATGTACAAGTTTGGGTAGGGTTACACAAGCCTAGAAACGTGCATTTCATTTGTGTGTAACAAGCTAGTTTTCGATCTAACAATTGAAAGATATTAGCTTGAATCTAATCAGGTTTTTATCTAACGGTGAATATTAAATGATTTGTTACCAAGCTAACATTGGTTGCAAACCCTGATTTGAAAGACTATATAAGGAATGCAGTTGCAGGAAATCCTACACTACACCCCTCACAAGATTTCATTAACATTCAACTCATTTTTGGATTAACAATCTTAATTTTACTGATGAATCTTTGAAAAATCTTACAAGAAAAGATAAAGGAATCAAGAATAACCACTGCTCTAGATTTTCTCTCTCCTATTTACTTGCTTCTCACTCAAAAAAGATCTCTCTCCTTCCTTTACAACTGAACGGCTATTTATAGGGCATTACATAGTGGATGACAACTAATCTGTCCTTTATTTTCGGATATGACTTGCGATATTATCGCAACCTTATAAATATCAATCTCGCAAAACTTCCTTATTTTCGCAGGACCGTCACACTTTTCTCATGATTTGGCTGATGTCGTTTATTATGTCGTTTCTGAAGTTGTTCTGCGACAGTGTCGTGTTGTGTTGTTAATAATTTCGCTGAGGCATTATTGCTGCGAGATTCTGATCCTACATCTTGCCTCTTCTCATATCTTCTCTGCGAAGTAGAGAACGATGTGATAAATGCCGCAGCTATCCATCACTTCATATTCTGCATTTATCACACGTATCCTTTCTCCCATATGTTTCTTGACACGTCTTCTGTAACCGCTGTTTTTCAACCGCTCACGTATTTTCGCATTAATTGTGTTTATCTTCTCGAAAATCTCCTCTATATATACTCTTTTTACTCTCCCTTTTCTTCTTTTTTACTCTCCTTTTCATCTTCTCTGCAACTTCATCATTTTCTCCGTAAATTCCTCTGCTGTAATTTTTCTTCTATCTTCCTTCTTCAATCTTCTTAATTCTTCGTCCATTCCCATACTCTATATTCAGATATGCCTCAAAGTGGTCAAAAACATGAGAAAACCTTAAAGGAAGTTTAAAAAGATCTTGCCGAGAAAGGTTTCACACTTTCTACCATTCCTGGTGAAAGTGCCAAATCAATTCTTTCTATCAAACTTTTCTCGGATCAATATTGTGATGATCAATCAATCATAGTTTCATTGGGTCAAATTCTCGCAGGTCTCCCTATTCCTCTTTATGACCCAGATATTCCTCTGTTCTATGAGATTCTCGCTCACTCGGGATTTTCGCGAGCTATATTCCAATTGAGTGGGGATTGCATCTGTCTAATGCTGGAGTTCGCTAACCGTGGTGATGGTAAATGATCTCTTTATTCCAAAGAACTTAGGGATCCTAAATTCTTAGATCTAGAGATAGTCGCTGAGAAGTATACAGTAGCGAATTTCTTCGAAAATTATGAATTAATATCCATGAAGAAAGAGAATACTCGCTGGGGTATTCGCTTGAAAAGGAAGGATGTTATTGCTGAAGATAAAATGCTCATGCATGACATTGATTGGAATTCTGGAATAAATAAAACCCCTCGCCAATCCAAAGATGATAAATGGTGCGTCTTCCCTTTGATGCTGAAAGGACCTTATATTGATGGTTCTAATGTCATTCCCGCGAATCTCACCGCTTATCGACCCTGGGTATTCTCTTGGCCTGATAAAGTGAAAGAGGTATATTTCTTCTAATTTCTCCCACTTTATGTTTCTTTATTTATCTTTACTCTTTTGTTCGCTGATTCTTGCGACATTCTACAGATCCAGAAACTGAAAGATAGCTACCGCAGGACTGGGAAAGCCAATACCTTGCTAGCTCTTCGCTCATACACAGACGAGGTAAGAAATATTCTTTTATGATTTTAAACAATATATTGTTGCCTCTGTTTCTTATCTTCATTTGTGTGTGAAGGTTATTGCTGAAGTAGAAGAATCCACCACGACGGCTGGTGATAAGGGTAAAGATATTCTTCGCAAAGGAAAATCATCTGCATCCTCTTCAAAGAAAATAAAGAGAGGGAATTCTCCTCCTCCTTCAGATGTTCATTTCCCTGATGGTTCTGAAGATGATGAAGACAACAAAGATGATGATGACGACTCTGCTGCGAATAAAGATTCTCCACCTGAATCCTCTATGGCACAGTTATCTGGTATCTTCTCTGATTCTTGGCAAGGGATGAGAGATAATTGCCTCGCCAGTATATGCAAAGCTCTCGCAACTATTTGCGATACTCCTTTGTTGGATGGTGATAGTTCTCTTCGTGGAGTCTCCAGATCAGTGACTCCTAGCTTCCTAAATTCCTTCAATAGTTTGGTATGCCTTCGTCTTTTTACTTCTTCATTATTGTGACTCAAAATTTCTTTTTATTTTTCTTTTTATTATGGATGGAAAAACTTCTTTCGATGTTGCCTCAGATTTGGAGAGGAGACGCGAAATTCTTGAAAAGAAGAATCTTCAATTTCGTACGAAGAATGAAGAACTGGAAACTGAAGCTAAGGGTCTTCGTGAGAAGAACGAACAATTAGAAGCTGAAGTTAAAGGTCTTCGCGAGAAGAACAAAAAACTGGAAACCGACACTTCTTCGCAAAGGAACAAAATTTCTACTCTTCAAAAAGCTAATGATCAGCTCTATGGTATGCAATTTTTCTCCTTTCCTTTCATTCATTTATCCTATTGTCTTATCTTATTTGATTAATCCTTTTTGCAGAAATTTATGGTCTTTCTGATGAAGCCATTCTTCTTCGTTCATTTCCCGATGCCCTAGATAATGACACTCTTCTTGAACATCTTAATAAATCTTTGAATAGTTTCTCTAATGATAAAATTTCATCTCTGCCTTTGAATGAACTTAAATCCAAATTTCGCCTCTTAGAGATTGATCATAGATCTAGTTTAGGTTTAGCCAACCAATTTAAACGTTTTTATCTCAATTCTAAAGAGAAGATCAATGAATTAAGAACCAAGATTAGCAAACTTATAGATGATAAAGATCGTATCTTTGATCAAGGTGTTAAGGCTTTGGCGAAATTCCAAGAGACTCTTCTTGAGGTTCAACTTGAACGAGATGAAGCCAATCGTCAAAATGCTGTGCTTAGCGAGAGAGAAACCCAAGTTCGTTCTCGTCTTCTCATAAATAGTGATGATGAGTTCGCTTGGGCCGCGACAATCTTGGATAACGCCAGAAAAGATTTAGGTGTAAATGTTAGTCTCCAAGTTGAGCATACAACCTTGATTAGAGATATGATTTCTGAGAGACAAGGTCAGTGACTGTTTTCCTTTATTAATCTTTGGTTTTTCACGAGTTTTTATCAAGTTACTGATTAATTGCTATATGCTTCGCAGAATCTGAAAGTAGATATCACCAAAGAGTTGAGGAACTTGAAGCTGAAAAAGAGGAACTCGCAAAGAATCTTTCTTCTCGCAACGACAAAAATTCTAGATTAAAGAATCAAATCAAGATCACTGTTGCGAACTTTAAGAACGACGCTCTGCATTTTCACAATCAAACTATTCAAATGGTTTGTGATGACCATAGTATTCCTCACTCTGATTATCCTTGTATCTTGGAGGAGATCCCAAAGAACATTCATAGTCTGACCATCTCTGATAGCGAAGCTGATGATGAAGAATCTGATGGTGATGAAGGTTCTGATGGAGATAAAGGTTCTGATGCAGACGAAGAAGAGAACAAGTCTGATGAAGATGATGAAGGATCAACTAAGAAGTAGTCTTTGTTTCTTTCTTTGATCTTCTGTAATACTTGTACATTTATTCTTTCTTTTTGTATAATTGCGAATTCTTTTGGTTCCCCATATTTCTTAATATATGAGTTTCTTTCATTTCGACCTGCATTCATTAAAACAATTCTTCCTTGCAATACGGTTAATCAACATAATCATTAATTTTTGAATTTTTGCGTAAATCTATCATGTGGAGACAAATAACATTTTCTAATTTCATTCATTCCCATACTTTCCTCTGTTATTTGTATCCAAATGAGAGATTTTGCAGATTTTTCTTATTTTGTGCCTTAACTTCGCAGTTGTTTATGTATAATTTCGCAATCATATGCGAAGTGAATTTTGATTTTTTTCAAAATCTCATTCCTGTGTGGTCTTATTTTGCCTTCCTAGTTAAAGGTATTATTATGCCACCTCTTGTCATTGCGACAAAATCGCAGGACGTCCTTGCATTTTCATGCAAAAACCCATTGATCTTGTCTTAACTTTTTCTTTTGTATTATTGCCTCTTCAGGATTGTTGCGACAATATGATATGCCTAAATATTATTGCGAAAATAAAGCCCCATGACATTGTCGTCTTGCGACGAAATCGCCGAACGTCTTCGCACTTTCATGCGAAAACCCATTGATCTCGTCTTATCTTTCTCTTTAGTATTATTACCTCTTCAGGATTGTCAAACAAATATGACAAGACTTAATACCCTTGCGAGTAAAAAGCCTCATGACATTTGCGTCTTAAGACACTTATCAGCTCCCTAATGGAGGGTGTCGCCCTTATCTCCCCCTGGTTGCCCCTTCAAGGAGGCGTACCTCTACCATACAAGGTTGTATCCTCCCATCCGGTCTTAACAACAACCAGTTGTTTTCGCAACCACTTATCCCTTTTACCTATAGGGTTTATGGTTACGAGACTGCACCCTAAGTGGGGTTTTCTTCGGGCCGAGTGCAGTATAAGCCAAGACTTGTCAATAATGGCAAGGTACGCTCCATACGCCCCTGGCACTCTTGACTCAACCGTTTACCTCGGCGCCTTGGTCAGATTCTGCACTCCTTGGGAGAGTCCTTATTACCTTAGCCGCCCAACCTAAGTCATATGCTTAAGCTGAGAATCCAAGGTGCCTCTCCCGGATGGGCTTTATTGACCCCAAATCTCCATGACTCGGGTTCCGGTGGCGGTCTATCCTTTCGCTGATCCATGCAACAGATACCCCCTTATATGACGTGCTTTAGGTCTTACATTTGCCTCTTGCGAAATTTTATTCACGAACTAGGGTGTACGCCATAAAGGTTCGCCCTTTTCTCTTTTTTCATTGTTCTCTGATTGTCTTTTGTAGAATTTATTATCTCTGCGAAGTTCTCGTATATCATCATATTGTATTTGCATTTCGCAATCTCAATTTTGTCATTTAACAAAATGCATTTTTGAGATTTTATTTGTTGCGAGAGTGTCGCAACAAATCAATCATTCATACATTTCTTATTTTTATTACTTTCGCCATTCTTTGCCTCTTTGTTATTCTCTGCTATTGCTTCATTGATAGTAAACTGTTCACAATTTCTTACTATGAATTAGCATCAGCCTCACAACATTTCTTCTTCTTTTTGTTCGATGGCATCCACCATCAACCTCTCACTTCTTTGTGTCTCTCTGATTTTGTGTCGCCAACTTTCCTTCTTGGTTGCTCTTCCTTCGCAGGATTCTACCTCAGTTTCGTAACATTTCTTTCCTTCAACCCAATCTCCCTTTATAATTCCTACAACGCTGGGGTGAGGGAACTTGATGCACTGGTGGAAAGTTGAAGCAACACCTATAATCCCATGTAGCCAAGGCCATCCAATCAATGCATTGTAGGGTGATTCTATGTCAACGACACATAATAGGATTTCAGAAGATATCCCCTTCAATGGGATTTGCATAGAATAGATTCTTTGCTTTTGCACCAACTTCTACGAAGAATGTTCCTTTTATTTTACCGTGTTTACTCTGTGATGCTCTAGTGGTGGTGGCGGCAATGGTTGAGATTGTGGATGCCCTACCAGAAAATGGTTTAGCTTTCTTTGATCTATCATTCTCAGAATAATTCTCTTTATATTTCTGCAATCATTTGTAGTATGTCCATGGAAATGATGATAAGAACAGCACTCACGACTTTTGTTGCTTGGAGGTGGTCCAGTTCCCATGTTCCATGGTGTCGGTATATTCTCCATAAAAATTATAGCTTCCCATATTTTCTCCACGCTTGCATTTAGAGGTGGCATCTTGATCTCCTCCCACATTATCTTGTGGCTTCCCTGTCCTCTATGATAGTTTTGCCTCTGACCTCCATAAGTTTCTCGCGGCTGATCAAGTCTTTGAATCTTGTTATTTCTACCACGATTGTAGAAATTTATTTCTATTTCATACTCCTCTTGATCTCGGCTTCCCATAGCCACCAGTTTCTATTGATTGTTGCCCGTCACCTTTTCTTGTTGTCCTTGAGAAGTGCTCGCCACTGTGTTTATTAGTTTGGGTAATAAGCTTGCATTCGCTGCTTGTGAACTGGTATTCGCAACTGGGTATGATTCCATCTCATTTTTCCTTTCCTCTAGAGAAATATACTCTTCCTGAAGTTCTCGCAGTCCGGTCATTGTGATTGTGTTCTTGACTCTGAAAATTTGGATATACAATAGATTGGTTGCGAACATAGCATTGATAAATGATAAGATAAGATATCTCTCATCCACACTGCCAGCCATTTCACTACCCATAGTTCTCCACCTTTTAGTTAGGTGCTTCAAACTTTCGCTAATCCTTTGCTTTAATCCAAACACATCTTCACTACCAGGTCGTGAATAATTGTTACTTATATATGTCCCCAAGAATGTGGTCTGCAAATGATTGAAAGATGTTATTGTATTTTTTGGTAGACCTTCGAACCATTTTAACGCCTCTCCTGTTAGACTGGATGCAAAATACTTGCACAATACGACATCATGATTTTCCCACTATAACATGCATCTCACATAGGCTTTGATATGTTCAATTGCACAAGTTGTTCCATCAAAGATGTTGGTTAACGCAGGCAAATTGTATTTCGGGGGTATTCCTCCTAGTTGTACTTCTCTTGTAAATGGAGTTTTCGCAGCTTCTTCTATAGCTTCGTCTAATTGTCTTCTGCCTACTTCCCCTCTATTATTAAGCATTCCTCTCATTTCTTCCAATTCTTTTAAGATTTGTTCATTTACGCCTAAATTTTGATCCATTGGTCTTTTTAATTTCGCCTCCCTTCTTCTGCGTTCATGTCTTTCTTCTCTTGCGAATTTTGCATTTCTTCTTCATCATTCTCATCTCGTCTTCTCCTGCGATTCTCTTCCTCATCTCTATCTTGAATTCGCATAATATGATGTCTCTCATTTTCCCCTCCATGATTTTGTTCATTTCTTATCAATTCCATTCGTTGTCTTTCAGCCCTCCTCTGTACTCTATTATACTCTCCATTGAGATTACCGTTATTCCGGTTTTGTGTACGCCTTCTTTCTCGATTGTCTTGATTATTCTGGCGAATCGCTTCCTGCAGCTCTTGTTCTTCCATTTCCGCTCTCAATCTTTCACGTTCGCGAGTTAAACGTGCTTGTTCAGCATAGTGTCTTTCAATTTCTTCTTCAATCGTTTGTTGATTTCTTTGAGCTTCTCTCTCATGTAAAATTCTCCTTCCTTCCTCTCGATTCCCTTCGCCATCTTGATTATTTCGTCCCTGACGTTGTCCATTCTCTTGATTTCTATCATTTTGCCTATCATCAGAAGTTTCATTTTGTGGAACGTAACAATCATCAGTCCTTTCTCTATCTTCGCGATGTTCTTCATTAGGATTTGGTATTTCTTCTCGAATATTATTTCCAGCATTAACTGTAGGTGAGTTTCGCCTCATCTCTCTTCTAGTCGATCTTGAATATGATCTTGTAGTACTTCTCGATCTTCTACTTTGTAGTCTCATATTTTCCATTCTCAATTCGTGATTTTTCCTTGTTAGATTTGCACGTTCTTCTGTCTCAACTCTTCTTTCTTCATGCATTCTTCGTCTCAACGTTTCTAACGCTCCAATTTCCTCATCTCCATGAATTATTCCTTCATCTGCTTCTTGATTTCTCTCTACCTGTCTATGGTTCCTGGTTTGCTGTTCTTCTTCTACTTCTTCTGGTAAATTTGATCGCCAAGTGTGTACACTCACTCCATCATAATTTGTTGTTCCATTTTGTACCGGTGTTTGCTGAACTGGCGGTTGAACTTTATTTTCTCCATTATTTCTTCTTCTAGTAGATTCTCCCATTTCACTTCTCTCCCTTCCAGTAAGTCTTTTATTTCTTCTTCTAGCAGTTGTCGGTTGTTCCGATACATTTCTCCTTCTAGACATTCTTTCAATACTAACAAATTGTAAGAGATTATGTAAGTTTTTTCACCAATTACTTTCAATTCTAATAAATCACAATATTAATCTTCAACTTTTTCTAGAACAATCTTCAATCTTCAACCCCCTCCCTGTTTCTAGCGCCATTATGTAGTTGCAGGAAATCCTACACTACACTCCTCACAAGATTTCATTAACATTCAACTCATTTTTGGATTAACAATCTTAATTTTATTGATGAATCTTTGAACAATCTTACAAGAAAAGATAAAGGAATCAAGAATAACCAATGCTCTAGATTTTCTCTCTCTTATTTACTTGTTTCTCACTCAAAAAAGATCTCTCTCCTTCCTTTACAACTGAACGGCTATTTATAGGGCATTACATAGTGGATGACAGCTAACCTGTCCTTTATTTTCGGATATGACTTGCGATATTATCGCAACCTTATAAATATCAATCTCGCAAATCTTCCTTATTTTCGCAGGACCGTCACACTTTTCTCATGATTTGGATGATGTCGTTTATTATGTCGTTTCTGAAGTTGTTCTGCAACACTGTCGTGTTGTGTTGTTAATAATTTCGCTGAGGCATTATTGCTGCGAGATTCTGATCCTACAAGGGAGAACTCTAGCAACTGGGAAACCTAATCCCCACACCTTCTGTGTGATACTAGTTGTGCTAAGCTATATTCGATTCTCCTTTAACCTTTGGTTTCTTCTTCTAAACCAGGTTAACGACTTAAAGACTTCATTGGGATTGTGAAGCCTGACCGATATTACTTTCTCATAGTTGTGTGATCTGATCTTGTTGTTTCTATCGTACGAGTATAATTGTAATAATTGGCTTGAGATTGATATCTCTGATAGGCAAGATATAAAAGTAATCACAAACACTTCGTCTCATCGTTTGTGATTCCACAATATCTTTTTTCGCTGCGTCAATTAAGATTATTGTGAGGTGATTGATAATACTAGGCTGTTCTTCGGGAATATAAGTCTGGTTTATCAATTGGTTCATGTTCACCTTGATTTATCAAAAGACGGAACAATACTCGTAGGTATATTCGTGGGAGATGGATTTATCTATTACCGTAGACTTTTCTGTGTGATACAATTTTTTTTTATTAAAATCTTCGACTTTGGGTCGTAGCAACTCTTAGTTTTGGATGAGATCAGCTAAGGGAATCAAGTACGTAGTATCCTGCTGGGATTAGAGACGTAGGAGCATAACTGTACCTTGGATCAGTGTGAGATTGATTGGGGTACAACTACAGTCCAGATCGAAGTTAATTTGGAGTAGGCTAGTGTCTGTAGCGGCTTAATACAGTGTGTGTTCAATCTGGACTAGGTCCAGGGGTTTTTCTGCATTTGCGGTTTCCTCGTTAACAAAATTCTGGTGTATGTGTTATTTGTTTTCCGCATTATAATTTGTTATATAATTGAAATATCACAGGTTGTGCGTTGTTCAATCAATTAGAATATACGACCTTTTGGTTGTTGATTTAAATTGATTGACACTTGGATATTGGTCTTTGGTACCATCCAAGTTATCTCTCTAGTATTTGATAAAGACTCACATATTTCTATTTGCTTGAGTATATATCAAATCGAGAGATAGAGATATAAACTCTTTGATATACTTTTTATCTAGATTGAGTTTGACTGTCTAGTTGATTCTCTAGAAAGTATATTGGAGTTTGTTCATACAGATTGCTAAGCGAAATATTGGGTGTGGTCGTTGTAACCCCGCTTTTTCAATTGGTATCAGAGCAGGCAAACACGTTCAAGACCTTATAAGTCTGTGTTTGTAGCGATCTGACTCTATGGACAGAGGTGTTATTGATAGACACATTTTTGTGTCTAAGTTGTCCTCAATTTTCTGTATTGTTGGTACTCGATTTCGTATTTATTATGGTGTTTTATGTGTTTGTAGGAAATAAACATTTTTGGAAAATTCGGCTCAAAAAGTTAATTAAGGCACCCCCGGAGGACATTTGCTATACGGACCCCCAATTTTTCTAAGGAGGACCCACGGCTATGTATAGCCCAAATTCATTCTTAGCACCCACCGGTTATTTGGCACCCAAGATTTTGGGATAGGGGCACCTTCATCTTCCAAGTTTGAATATGATTTTGGCGAGAAATTTTACTCTCAACTGCGAGAGTTTGTGGCGAGATTTTTGGGTGTATTCTTAAGAGTTTAATGAAATAGAAAACTCTTATCATCAAAACAGGGTTGATAATATCTATACAGGCGAGGAAAAAGGAAGACCATATTGATTCTCGACTCGTTAACCAGAGGTTGAATATTTTGGAGATCCTGTGGAAGATACATATTAATTCAGAGAAGATATTGTCCTAAGATTATATTATGCATTGATTGGGAGATATTTGAGGATCCAGGACACGCAAAGAGATTATTTTCGTAGCATGCAGAGAAGGTTATATTCTCGGGTTTTCTTCGGGTTGAAAATGGAAAAAAACAGGGATCAAACAGGGAAAAAATCTTCTCTCATAAGTTTAACTCTTCCTAAGAAACGCATTTCATGTGTTTGGAGTGTGTAACCACGAGGAGAAGCGTGAAAGAGAAAAGAAGAAAAATTCCCGAGAAAATATTGAAGATATTCCGAAGTTATTACGGTGTTTTCTTGACCCTGTGAAGGGTATAAATAGGTGATGCAAGTTTCAGGATGAGGATGGAGAGTTGGGGAAGAGAATAGAGAGCTACAGAGAAGAGATTGGACGAGTTGCAGAGAATATTTTTCTGCTGCTGTAGAACACGAAGAACAGACTTCCAAAGACAGTTGTTTTCCAACAGTGACAACGACGCTTAACGTGGGTCTTAGAGCAACAGTATCAGTGACACATACCGTGGGTCGGAGTTCTCTGGTTTGTAACAAATATAATTGTTACAAACCCGGTTTTGAATTATTTCTCCATTTTCTCCTTGTAAGCACCTTTTTGAGCAATGAAAAATTCTTTTGAGTGTGTTTTCACCATGCGGAGCTAGATCCCATCACTGGGACAACGGAGGAAGCAACTTTTCATGATTGTGGTAAATGAATTAATTCTTTTATTGACTTTTTGCATAGATTTGATTGCTTTATGATTTCTATTAATTATTTGTTATTTTGTTAGATGCCGCATGCTTAGTTCTAAATAATTTAGATGCGTCATACTTTTAACTTAAAAATAATATTTTACGAAATCTATTTTTGGCAAAAAAACTAGAGTCACAACTTCTTTTGTTTGAGCTATATTGTCTAGAGTTAATGACTGAACCATAACAATATGAAAAGTAGTGGAATCCCGCGTCTCAGCGTCTATTCATCTTGTGACATAATTTGTATATTTTTAGTGTTTTTCCTTTATTAATCCTAAAAACAATTTCAACAAGTCCGAGTGAACGACAACTCTTTTACCATTACTACAACATCATTGAAAAATACCATTAATTTTTGGCGCCGCCGACGCGGATTTGTTTATAAATTTGTTTTTAGTTTTTTTTATTTGTTCCTTTTTACGCCTTTTGGTATTTCTTGTTTGCTTTCATATTTGGAACTGAGCTAAAGAAAAGGGGAGAAAATGCTGAAAACAAAAGCGAAGCCAAAGAAAAAAAAGAAGGAGGAATCCAAAAGGAGTGAAGAAGAAATTTTTTGTATATAGATATTCTATTTTATTTATTTTTTTTAGAAACTGTAATTAAGGTTTTTATTTTTATAATCTTTTATTTTTGGACATTTGTTTTTATTTTCGGACATTGAACTTTGGGACTTTATTTTTTTTAAACCCTACGGAAGAGTAGTTTTAAATATAAATTGTGCGCAGAGAAGGACGACGATTACGATATCGTCACGGCCCCTCGGGTTCGTACATGACATAGGAGTCGTGGCCCGAGTCGACTTCAATGGTTCATCCTCCGTCTGGAACGGGAGGTAAGAATTCTAAACACCCGCGAATCCCCTGTCAGCGGGTTTACTGGATGATTTTGTATGCATATATGTTGAGGACCTGAAATAGGATTTAATTTTCTAGTAAAGGGCAAGGCCTGGCCAAATCAAGATAAGGACTCGGATTTCATCACCGTTTCATTCTTGCCCGCCTTAGGAACATGTAACCTACGCGAACCCAAGCTTAAAATACTGACTAGAACGAGACCGATAGGGTAACGAGCTTAATAGGAAAGTCATTCGAAAAATATTGGTTACTCTTTTAAGCATACTTCAAAGTTCATGATGGTTTCTGTGAGTTGAATGCGTGACTGCGCCGCCTTGTAATGCGGTGAGGCCTTGGGTATCAAAGCTCCACGCAGCTTCCCTCGCCTCTATTCAACTTACTTTGACTCGGATTGATTCCAGAGGGGTTTTCTTAAATTGTAACGAATTCCCTTTCGAAGGATTAGAAGCTGGTCTAGAAACAATCTAAGTGGAGCCATCATTCTTTTTGTTTGATAAATTAGGCTTGTTGTGGTCGAGTCATCCTTCTTTGTGTTTGTTTAGAATTCCCTTGCAGTTAAGATGTCAAACTTGTATTATAATAGCCATCGCAATGAATATGATTATCCAACTGAACAATATGGACATTACTCTTACCATAGTGTGAATAGTGGTTGGGAACGCCAACCTTTGGAAGGATATGGGTCATACCCTGGTGAGCCCAATTACTATCCACACGTGCATCAGTCTTACGAGCAAGAAGATTATAGTACTAGTTCTTCGTCTCTAGAGGATACAATCAAACTTTTGAAAAGTAGTCTTTTTTATGATCCCTCTGTTCTTATTCCTCCTTTAGAAGAGTCCCTCAGGAAGTTAGCTGAGTCGACGCGTAAGTTAGCTGAGATGAATAGTATAATTATAGACGAAAGAACTACAATAATGAGTGAACCTTCTTTAGAAGACCACCTCAAGCGGATAGCTGAGACGAACGAAAGAATTGCTCGAAATTACTTGAATTGCCAATATAGTGTATCCAGTAATACCCTTGAGAATGAAGATAATTATTTACATAATCAAGATAACGAGGTTAGAATTGGTAGCACTACTTGTTTTGATGAGGTTCGATCTTTTTCATGTTATTATGATGAGGATAGTGTTGATGAAGAATCATACTTATGTAAGAATAGTGATCAGGAAATGGTTACTCCAATTGAGCTTTACAATGATAATATTATTTCTAGTTCAAATCCAAATAATTTTAATAATTATTCACCTA